>NW_004567117.1:4067384-4109670 GCF_000260355.1 Condylura cristata | reverse complement strand
GGGCAGGCGGCAGGCGGGAATCGAACTCATGCGGAAGTGGCTTCAGATTCTCAGTGCTGTGCTTTAACCCGCTGCGCCACCAGGGAGGGCCAACACTATTAAATCTTTTAAAGAAAAATTCCTAAAGAAAAAACAATGTATCTAGAAAAGTAAGAGTTTTATTTTATTTTAAAAAGATTTTATTTTATTTATGCATCCAAGAACTAGAGTATAGACCAGAGGTGCAGGGTTGGGGGAAGGGAGTGGTGAGAGGATTCACCAGAGACAGGAGTGTGGAGCAGGACAGGCAGGCAGACTGAAATTCACTGCTGAGGGGAGCAGCAGGCAAGATAGGAGAGGTCTGCTACACCACGTGGGTCACCTCTGTGACTGGGAATCAAACTCATGCTACAGTGGCTGAGGATAGCTTTGTAGTGCTGAGACTTAACCCGGGGCACTATAAGGGAGGCCACAAAATAAGAGTTTTACATTAACAAAGCTATGAAAAGCAAAAGGTGCCCGCCCTAAGAGAAAAAATGAAAACCTAAGTATAGTCTCCCATGATATTTCCCAAGGAATAGGGAAAAGAACAAGTGACACAGAGGCTTAAGCAAAGTGCCTCACTTTTGAGGGTATGCCTTAGCATGGTTTTTCTGCTAAATGTTATAGTAATTCTGCCTTCCAGTGCTTCCCAATGATCTTACACACCAAGAGTCAAGAAAAAAATTTACATAGGAAACACAAATAGTCTAAGTTTCTGGTTAGAACGTTCCAATTTTAGATCATAGTTCTGTCTTCCAAAAAGGTATTTTCTGACAGTTTAAAGACAGTATTAGAAAAGAGAAAATATTCAAAATTAGGTATAGTTCCTTTAAATGTTCAAAACAATGCTATGGAAAATTAAGGCACAGTTACTAAATGAACAGAGTTAAATATGGCCTCAAATTCCAAAAGAATTAAATGTTCAAGATTTCTGCAGCCTCATCAGTAAATTATGAAATTACTCATTTATGTTGTAGTTCAATACCTAACAGGTTACGTATCTCATGTTTCTTTAAAGCTATGATTTTTGTCTGATTTGTTACAGCTATATATTTAGTGCTTAGAAGAGCATCTGGTCCACAGCCAAGGTGCTCATTAAGTATTCTGAATGAATCAATTAATGGATATGTTATGAAAGTATCATTATGAACAGAAAGAATGTGACATATCTAAATTACATTAGGTGTAAGAGCTGACTGAGATATGGAACAGATTAAATCACAACACAGTATTTGTGTTGAAATCTCTCAAATACAACCTGCAAATTTACAGAACAATTTTAAGTGGAATAATGTTAGCTATTTCACAAAGTTGTATTCTAAGACTTGTACACATTTTTTAAAAGCAAACTGTGCACATTTTAGCTTACTAAGAAAAGGAATTTAAAGTGCATTTTTTAAAAAATTGAGTTTTTTAAGATTTATTTATGTCTATAAGAGTTGATGGGTAGGCCAGAGGTGTGTGAGGTGAGAAGATTCACCAAAGACAGTAGCAGAACAGGCAGAATGACTGAAATACACTGCTGTGGGGAGCAGCAGGCAAGACAGGAGAGGTCTGCTGTGCCATGTGGGTTATATCCCTGGCCAGGGACTGAACTTATGCTACAGTGGCTGCAGATAGCTCCATAGTGCTGGTATTTAACTCCTTGTGCCACTATGGAAGCACTAAAGTAAATTTTAATTAATTTGTTAAGTGCCCAATATGTATCAGAGAACTAGCAGGTAGTCTAAGACAGCAAGATCTATTGGAATAGGATTAAAGCCTAACTAGCAATTTTTCTTTTTCATAAAAATGGTGTCAGAAAAAGTATAAAGAAAAGTGGAGTGTAAGTAAAAGACAAATGAGTTACTAGAGTTTAAGCCACTGAAAATACCCTAATTGATAAAATCATACTTATTTAAACAAAAAGTGGAATGCTGTAAAAGACAAACATTTTTCAAGGGCTGAATCCTTAGCTAATTTGTATGCTTCAATTCTCTTCTGGGGGTGGAAGGGATAAAGGCAAGACTGTGATGAAGATTTTACCTGATCAAACAAAATGAAAGCTGCAGACTTGCTATATCATAAAATACCACACACAATCAAGAATATGCTCAGTTTTTAAAAAAATGAAGCTACTGTATGACCCAGCAATTTCACTACTAGGAATTTACCCAAAGGACACAAAAACACTGATTTAAAAGGTACCCTGTACCCTTATGTTTACTGTAGTACTCTTTACAATAGAAAAACCTGGAAACAACCCAAATGCCCAAAGTAGACAATTGGATCAAGGAGATCTGGTCTATATACACAATACTACTCAGCAACCAAAGGTAAACACATGCCATTCACAGTGACATGGATGCGAAGGGATCATGCTCAGTGAAATAAGAAAAAAGAAAACTAATGTTTTCACTTAGAGGAGGAATATAGGGGAACCAAATAAGACTTGGGGAAAAATAATAAAACAAAACCAGACAATTATCAATTATAAACCAGAGATATCCTGTAGTAGGGTGGGGGAAGGATCCAAAGGCCGAAGGGAAGGGCAGAGGGGACTGTGGTGATGGTGCATGGGCAAATTGGGGGAGAAGTTCTATGGGATATATTGGAGGGGGGAGGTTAATGTTTTAAAATGAACAACAATGTAAATATAAATATTCTATGTAAATAATTTTTTTTTAAAGATTGATTTATTTATGCATACAGAACTGAGGAGTACAGGCCAGAGGTGCAGGGGTGGCGAGAGGCTTCACCGGAGACAGAGTGGGGAGCAGAACAGGCAGAGTGACTGAAATACACTGCTGAGGGGAGCAGCGGGCGGGTCAGGAGAGGTCTGCCTCGCCATGTGGTCTCCTCCGGGGCAGGCGGGAATCGAACTCATGCGGAAGTGGCTTTAGCTTCTCAGTGCTGTGCTTTAACCCGCTGCGCCACCAGGGAGGGCCGTAAATAATTTTTTTTAACAGGATATGCTTGGTTTTTAATTAAATCAGTTTTCTACAAGTATAAAATTATAATAGGAAATCTAATAATAAAGTCAAGTAAAGATAACTGCTAACTGCAACACCAATGATGCAATTTAAATACAACAAAGTTTTGTATTTTTTAGAAATATATCACTACATCTGCTTTAAAAAGAGTATTTCCTAACAATGCACAATCTAATAGTGTAAAAACTTCTTGTTTTTTTGGAATGAGGAAGGAAAACAATCCCATGGTAATAGAAGATCTAAAAGCTTCTATGATTTTTCAAAAACTGTTTTGTTTTAAATAATATTTTGTATTTCCCTAAATGGTTATAGGAATCATCATGTAGTCTTCAAAGCATCAGAAAGGTCACATCTCCTTCAGGTTCTAGCCACATGGACATCAACATGTAATAAAGTCAATCTTTTAGGACTTATTCATAAGGAAAGAATCTACATGATACGCAATCCAATGGGAAAAAGACAAACTGGGAAATAAAAACGACTCTTGCAAGCCTACAACTCTTAAAACATAATATTACACAAGAAAATAGTTACTATTATCTCTTAATAGACTATTGCTTGTTTAGAAAATATTAACTATATTCACTATTTTTTTAGAAAAACTAATAAAATTCAGAGTAAAATATTTAAAGCAGGGGTCAAGATATAATATTGCAAATGTTAAACATTAAGTGAAAATTCAGAGGTGATCTGTGAATCAAAAGATTCGTTTATGTTAATGAGCTTAAGTGAAATTTCATAAAAATCAGTTTAATACATTTATCAAGACAACTTACAAGGACAGAACAATAAAAAAGACATGATGACAACAGCCATAATTTTAAAAGGTAATTTTTCTGGGGGAAATTGTCAGAAAGTAACAATTTATACCAGCTTTAGGATAAAGAATTTGATGAAATCGTCCATACCTTTAACATCTGGATCATCGATATGGGGCTCTAGATTTTCTATCATTTCTTCAAGTTCCTTTCTGGTGGCCATAGAGACATCTGGAGAACCTGGAATGGTGACTCCACATATTTCTTCTGGTCTCTCTGGGGTGAGTTTACTCCCAGAGTCCTGCTCAAGCTCTATATCTAGATCTATTTCAGGAAGAGGAGTCCTCCAGAAGTGGAAAGAATTGTACAATTCCTGATCTAAGACAGCTGAATCTTGTGAACTGGTGCCAACCTCTGGCCGTAATGTAGATTTGTAGTTACCAGGTTTTTTATCATTCTCATTACTAGCTGCTTCCTGATGAGATTCTGAGGACAAAGTACAAAGTAAAGAGCTGTCCACTGGAACACTCATTTCACCTGGAGATTTCCTAGATGCTTCCGCCCGATCTTCCAGTGTGTTTTCCAGTATGACACTGGAATTACTAATACTAGGATCTGCAGGAACATCCTCCTCTGGCCTGATTTGTACATCTTCTTGGGCTTCTTGATCTCTGATCCTTTTATTGTTTCATTGGGAAGGGGAGGGGAAATGAAAGTATAAAAATAATTACTAAAAAAAAATCAATGAAAGCATTGAGACAAGTTAAATAAAAAATTACAGATTTCTATAGACTGTAGCTTGTGTATATTACTAGTAATGCTTCTTTTTCCACCAGATGCACTGTGTTCAGAGACATAATCATTAAAGTAGTACATACTAGTTGGGGATGTAACATTTAAGAATTCTGGGATTCTACAATACCATACTAATTTCAATAATAAAAAAACTAAAGAAAAATAGTAGGATGATAAGTTCCTCCAATGCATTTTAAGATGGATACATTTTTAAAGGTATCTGATTTTTAGGATTTGTATTGCCACTCTGCTCCAATGACATACTGAAAGCTGAGAGTTACAACCTATTTGCTTACATTATAAAGAAACTACACATTATTAGAAAAAGACCTTTATTTACTGTCTCACAAAATATATTAAGGTCTGCTAAATATGAATATAATTATTTCTTCCACACTTTTCAGCTATATTCCTCAAGGATTTTCCAAAATGAAATCATAAAGTAATTGATAAGGACAAATCCCTAAATTAAAGTCCACTGATTATCACCATCCATTAGTTAAACCAGAGCCCTACAGTAAGTTTTTTCATGTTTATCCTATTTTTGATCCATTTAGATTTAACATTAAACAAGGATTGAGCACCTACTCGGAGCCAGGAAATAAAATCAAAACTGAGAATTTATACGTAGATGAGATACAGATACTGCCCATAAAATTATAATTAGAAGCACACAGGAGAAATGAACATATAATCAAATAACTGCCCTACAGAACGTTAAGTATGGAAAAAAGCATGCACACTGAATAGAGGCAGCAAAGTTGGGAACTGAAATTAAAGGCTTTAGAGGAAATAATGAGTTGCATTTAGAAGAAACAAATGTTTAGGAGACTGAAGAAAATGCACTCAAAGAAGAAAACAACATACAAAAAGCAGAGTGACATAAGTGTAATAAACTCAGATAATAGTACTGAATTATGACGAAGAGAAGGAAACGATGGCTAAAAACTTTTCAGGAACAGATGTTAAATTCCTTTGACATTTATCATATGGGCTACAGGATACAAAGAATTAAGGTAATTACATTTTTGATGTATTCTTTCTGAAAGGTCATTCTGGATGCACTGCAGATAATGGGCTGGAGTTAAGACAGGAAGCAGGAGTTAAGGATAGGCGAGAGTGATGACCTTCTGAATGACAATTGTGTCTCTGGTGCTAAAGATTGGCTGAAAAATTTAAATGATGACAAAACTAGTAAGATTTGTTAACTTGTTACATGCTGGAGATTGGAAACAAAGTGGGCATCTGGGAAGCCTTTCTAGATTTCTGGCTAGCACAACTGAAGAGATGCAGGAAGCACCAACTGAAAGTGAAAAGTTCACGTTCAAGATATTCTCAGGTAGCTGTCAAATTCTAAGGGGTGATACCCATGGCAAATTGGTCAGACACTGGTGAAAGAAATGGAAATTAGCAAGAATGTATGAGGACCTTGGATGGTTCTGAGGCAAATGTGGATAAAGAAAAATAAGATAGTTGTATGATACAACAATGTGTGAAAGGCATCTTCTTGCTTGTATGAAAGAATGGTAAGGGCAAGCATATTTTCAGTCACCAAGGAGAGAGGTCAGAAAAGATGAAAGAATTCAACTTAGGAAAGTAATGAAATAGGATAATAAAATGTGTCTCTGAGATGAAAGAATACATGCTCCAAACAAAGGTAGAAGATTAAATGGGTAAACTTTTATTTTTCCTTGTTGCTAGAGAAACCCCTTTCTAAGAAACATTATGAAATGAATGAATATGTACATTAAATTTGTGAGGTAGGTGTGGAGAAAAAAAAAATTAAAGATGTTCCCTTTAAATATTATGTGCCTTAAAATACACAGAATAGGGCCCTCCCTCGTGGCGCAGCGGGTTAAAGCAAAGCACTAAGAAGCTAAAGCTACTTCAGCATGAGTTCGATACCAGCCTACCCTGGAGGTGACCCACATGGTGTGGCAGACCTCTCCTGACCCGCCTGCTGCTCCCCTCAGCAGTGTACTTCATCAATCTACCTGTGCTGCTCCCTACTCTGTTTCTGGTGAATCCTCTCACCACCCCTGCACCTCTGGCCTGTACCTCCTCAGTTCTGTATGTATAAATAAATAAATCTTTTTTAAAAAAATACACAGAATAAACGATATTAACCAGAAGGTTTACAAGAAGGTGACTAACACCTATTAATAGTGCAGGTTAAACACAGATACCACGTATTCACATAAAAGTTTCAACTTCTCTGATTCCTTCAGATTTCAACAAATACAATTTTCAAAGCAGTGTGAACTGTGACTGATTCTTAAAAATTTTAGAACACAGTGCTCATTTAGTTTTATGTACAAAATTGAGCTATTGGCCTAGATCACCTACAGGATTTGTCCCCTCCAGAACAGTTCCTGAAATTAATGCTACTGTGCAAAATAAGCGAGTCTTCTATAAATGAATGTATTTATTTAATAAGCTCTAATCATTCTGTCCTTAGTAAAAATATATTTTGCCTTTTTTTTAAAGAAGTTTTGTTTTAAGGAAAACTGGTAAAATTTGAATAGTCTAGATAAATAGTATCAATGATAAGTTCTTCATTTTGCCAATTGGACTGTTATTATGTAATATTTTTGTATTTTGAGAAAACAGGAAAATATTTAAGAAAACTACGATGTTTAAAATTTAGACAACAAATTTGGGGTGGGGGAAGCAAAATAAAACATTAACATCTGAACAATCTGAATGGGGGGCATATGGAAATTATAATTTTCTAATACCATTCAAAATACATTAAAAAAATCAGAGTAACAACTTATTGTTTGGTTGAGGTGGGAAGCAAATGGGTAAAACTTTTAAGACTTCATCTGTTTTCTTTCCATTTAAAATAACACAAAGAACCTAATTAGAAAGCCACTTAGTATGAAAGCTACCCAAAGAGCCAAAGATTTTGGTCACTACTTTCATCTTAGTATTAAGATTAAATTTTATTATCTGAACAGAGAAAAAACTCAAAAACCCAGAAGAATGACTGGTCATGTCACTCTGTTTAATAAACATAAAATTAGTTTATCCAAACTTAAAACTCTTACTACAGTTAAAAAAAAAAGATAACCAAGAGAGACAAAAAAGTTTCCCTTAGTGATAGGTTCTGGATAAAATTACTATATATATGAATGACAGGTTCTTCAAATAATCAAAAATTAAATTCCTTAAAAAATTATTTTCTAGGCCCTCCCTGGTGGCGCAGCGGGTTAAAGCACTGCACTGAGAATCTAAAGCTGCTTCCGCATGAGTTCAATTCCCGCCTGCCCCGGAGGTGACCACATGGTGTGGCAGACCTCTCCTGGCCCGCCCGCTGCTCCCCTCAGCAGTGTACTTCGTCGATCTGCCTGTTCTGTTCCCCACTCTGTCTCTGGTGAGGCCTCTCACCGCCCCTGAGCCTCTGGCCTGTACCCCGGTTCTGTATGCACAAATAAATAAATCTTTAAAAAAAAAAAAAAAAATTATTTTCTAAAAGCTGGCTACCAGTTAACTGCAAAATGAAAATGCTGAATTCCAAATTTCTGATAGTCTTGTTTTGAAATTTAAAGAGGCAAAACAAGAGAATTGTCCTATCTTCTAAGAGATTAGGTTAAAATAAAGAGCATCAGAGGTAACCCAGCAATTTCTTTTAAAAAGACCTAAAGTTTCCTTTAGTGTTTACATAAGCTTACAATTAACATCTTCAGAGTTCCTGACTAGAAAGGGGCTAGAAAATTAAGTACATAGGCCCTCCCTGGTGGCACAACGTTTTAAAGCACAGCACTGCAAGCTAGCCGCAGCTTCAGTGCAAGTTCAATCTCCAGCCCCGGAGGTGATCCACATGGCACAGCCCTCTCCTGACCCGCCTCCTGCTCCCCTCAGCAGTGTACTTTGTCAATCTGCCTGTTCTGCTTTCCACTCTGTCTTTCAATCCTTTCACTGTCCCTGCACCTCTGGCCAGTTCTGTATGCATAAATAAATCTTAGGAAAAAAAAAAAAAAAGAAAATTAAGTACATGTATTCCAAGGAGAAAATGACCAAAGGAAGATCTGGTTAAAGAAGTACTTTATCCTGAGATGAATGCAAAGAAACCCTCTAACACACATCTCAATTACTCTGAACTCAAAAAATGAAGTTTTAACATTAGATGAAATACTTCCCAATTTTTGCTAGTAACAATTAATTTTGCCTTCATATAGTTAGCATTCCTCTAACAAAAGTAGCATATTCGTTCAGTTAATTAAGACTTTTGACAGTAAACCCTTTATTTTCTTAGAAATAATCCATTTAAGATTTATTATATGAAGAGTGTGTACCAAGATTCAGTGAAGGTGTTAGTGTAAACAAAGGTTAAAAAATTAGGCTACAAAATGTGATAGACTAAGGCTAGAGTGTATACGTTTATGTATAACGTAAACACAATTAGAAAGATAAAATTAAAAATTCAGTGTTCTTATTGCCGGGATGTGACAGCAATGACACAAAGGCTTTCTATTTCCTGGAGAAGTGAGGAAAAGATTCGTGGAGTCAAGAGACAGCAAACTGTCAAAACAGCTTCCCAAACAGAAAGCAGGAAGAACCAGAAGAAGAGTATATTCAGCAAATAATATATCAGCTAGTATGATGATGAACTAGAGAGAACTTTATAAAATTTTAAAAAATGTACATTTGAGTGTTTAATTCTGTTTATAGGATTAACCTTTATTAAGCTTTCAAAGATGCACTAATAGCTTGGTATAGGGTGAGTGAAAGATAAATTTCATATATAAGGCCAGAGGCTTCTTACCAATAAATACTTGAAACATATTACGTGTTTTTCAGGATTACTTCACATACCGCATATTAAATAGCAGTAGAAATATATTGTGGGGTGAAAAATGTTTTCTAAGATATTTGGTTGAAAAATATGAATTCCAGGAAACTAAGAGAACCTTAAAAATAGGAACCAAGTTCTGTAATTCTGTATATAGAAGCTGGTTCATAGTAGGTGCTCAATTAAATTTTGTGCAAATAATCAATCTTTAATAAAAAAAAGTTTAAAGGAGCTTAAAACAAAAGTCAAAGCAGAATTTAAGAGGGTGCAAATAGATTAATCGTTCTGAGATTAATACAGGATTACTCTTTTTGAAGTTATGATATAAACTTTCAGTACAAAAGATTTTACAATACTTAAGGCAACTCCTTCCTTAACCAGGAAATCCCTCTTCTCTCTACTATATACCACTACTATAATCTAATAAAGTCTAATAAACATGTTGAAAAATTCAACAGTACAAATAGTACTGATTTGACATTAAAACATACTTCATTACAATGGAAGAGGAATTAGGTCTTTTTTTAAAGACTAAATTTACTATAAATAGCTCTTCCAATAACATACAACACCAAGGTCAGCAAACTAACAACCATGACAGCCACATCAACTGTTTTGTCAGTTAAGTTTTACTGAAACACAGCCAAGCCCATCTGTTTTATATACTGTCCATGGCTGCTTTTACACTGCAAAAGCAGTTAATTAATTTTGACAGATCAAAAGTATTTATAAGCTGGCCTTTTTCAGAAGCATGTTAACCCCTGTCCTATAAAATTTTCTGTAAATTTATTTTTTCACTTACTAGACTTATTCGAAATTTAAAAACAAATCAGTTACATTAAGTCTTTGTACAATTAGATAGTGGGAAAGGTAGAATGACTTAAAAAATGAAACACCCACCCCTCCCCCCATCTTTTTTGTCAAACTCCTTACAGCAGCTGTTTTCAAAAGAACTGACAGAATTTGCTTGCTAGGAAGATAGGTTTAGAGTGATTTTTCTTCCTTTACAAAAAACAGTACCTCAGGTTTGTTTGGCTATTCAGCAGGACAGTAGGAGAACGGGCAAAAAGGTAAAACAAGGCAGCAGAGAAGAAAGGAAGAACTGCCAAATCAAAACACCAAGAAAGCAAATATCACAGTATCAAGACCTACAGAAGAAAATGTCCATTAGCATCATGACAAGGGAGGGACAAGACACTATGGCAACTCAAGCATTATAGCAGGGATGTTCCAAAAACGTTTTAAATTATTTCAAATGTTTAACTGTAAGAGTTTGTGCATACTTTCCATCGTTTTTCGTTTGAGTCATTTTTTTTCCCTGAGTATATATTATAATAAAATTTAAAAACTAAAACTCAATCGAAATGCTTTAATGCAAAAAATTCAAAAATAAAAAGTTGCCTTTTTACGCTTTCTTTTAAAATGTAGCTGTCCTATTTGATTAATATAACTAACATTGATACTCTAGTTAATAAGTACACTAGTTAAAAGTACACTAATCTGCTGCTTATTGTGAAAATACTTTCCCCCTGAATTAAGAGATTATAATCATCATTTTGTAAACAAAGAACCAAGATCCACGAATTAACTGACTGAAGAGAAAAATTATAGTAAGAAATGGACTATATACTAAAATGAACACTCAAGTTTTACTCTTTAAAAACCAAACTATATTCAGTGTATAATTTTGTATACTGTGTCAAGAGATGGTTTACTAGGTAAAAGAGTTATTCATTGAACTTATTAACATAAGATTAAATCTACCATTCCTAGGTTTCTGTTTGCCAGGCATCAAGCTTATTTCATATATAACTCATTGAAGAGACATTCAAATTGAAGAGACATTCAACAAACTTACTTAAACCACTGTAAAAATTTACCAACTTTTATATTTATGAGAAATTAACCCTCCAAAAGGAACAATTATTGTAAAATTGTCAAGTAGTAAAACTGGAAAGCAAAGTTTTAAATTATACCTATTTTTGTCTTCTACTGATACATCTTCTGAACTCTTGCTTTCTTCTTTAAAATACTGTCCTGAGCTAGATGGATTTGCAAAAGTAGATATGAAAGGTCCCAGAGACTGAAAAGCTGCTTGGCGAACCTAGGAAGAAAAAAAACAAAAACAAAAAACCAGTAATGAAGCATAAAAATAAGGGGTTATCAACAATCTATCTTCCAAATACCAATATATATTTTAGATAATAGTTATTTTTTCTAAAAGAAACCCACATTCAGAACTACAGGCATTCTTCAGCTAGGATTTAAAATTTCTTTAGAAAGGATTTTCGCTGTTACTTCAAAGATTTTTTTAATCATAGTTTGATTATTTACGCAATGAAAATTTGAACATAGGAGTCTTTTTCTTTTGTTTAAAGATTTATTTATGCACAGAAGAAATGGGGTACAGGCCAGAGGTGTGGGTGGCTAGAGGATTTACCAGAGACAGAGTGGGGAGAAGCATAGGCAGATGTACTGAAGTAACTGCTGAGGGGAGCAGTGGGCAAGACCGGAGAGGTCTGCTGCACCATGTGGGTCACCTCCCTGGCTGGGGATCAAATTCATGCTGCAGTGGCTGCAGATAGCTTCATAGTGCTGCACTTTAACCTGCTGCACCACCAGGGATGTCCCTTGAATATATAGGATTCTATAAAACATTTGCACAGGACAAAACTAAATATAATCCTGTTATAATTTCAATAATAAAAATAATGAAAGCTAAAAACTGTCAAAGATACATATAAAGTAACAAAATCAATAAAACATGATAAATATACTTTTTATTTTTAGGTAGGAAAGTCTATATTTCCTTATTATATGGAAGCAAGGCAGACATACCACAACCATAAACATACTTACTAGAAATATAACATTGATAAAATATTTTACAAAAATCTGGAAAAATATGTACAATTATTAGTGAATTAAGTTTAAAAAAAGGTTTCAAGCCCTCCCTGGTGGCACAGTGGGTTAAAGAGCAACACTGCAAAGCAAGCCACAGTCGCTTCAGTATGAGTTTGATCCCCGGCCCCGGAGGTGATCCACATGATGCAGCAGACCTCTCCTGACACACCCACTGCTCCCCTCAGCAGTGTACTTTGTCCATCTGTCTGTTCTGCTCCCTACTCTATCTCTGGTGAATCCTCTCATGACCCCTGAACCTCTGGCCTGCACACCAGTTCTGTATGCATAAATAAATAAATCTTAAAAAAAAAAAAAGGTGGTTTCAGAATTTTACTTTATATCATACCCCTACATTATTTTTTAAAAAACTTACATACACATCCAAGAAGCAGTCTCAAGTAGGAGAAAAGAAATTTAAAAATACATAGTAAAAATGATGAGTCAAAAGTGAAAAGAAAATTGTGAAGGCAGCACAAGGAAAGTGACACATCAGTTATACGGGAACCCTCTGACTTCTCAACAGAGGCGGTAAGGTAGAATAGCTATTATTTAAAGAGCTCACAGTAAACAACTATTAACCCTGGAATCCTACACCCAGCAAAGTCACCTTTGAAAAATGAAGAAAAAATACAGTTCCAGATAAACAACCTGAGAATCTGTTTTCAGCAGACACACCTGATAATTAAAGGAAATTCTTTAAGGTAAAAGTCAATTACAAACTGCAATTCTAACAAACAGAAACGTTTTTGCAAAGGGAAACACAGTATCATTAAAACAAAAAGATATCTACCGGGATGGGAGAAAATATCTGCATATCCTACCTCACACAAGAGATTAATATCAGAATTCACAGAGAACTGATTCAACTCAACAAGAACAACAACAAAAAACAACAACAAATAATCCAATAAAAAAAATGGAAAGGAGAGCTGTATAGACATCCAAAGAAGATATAAAGACAGCCAAAGGGCAGAAGAAAAAACACTCATCATCACTTTTTATCATGGATATGCAAATCAAAACCATAATGAAATATCATTTCACACCTGTGGGGGAAAAAAACTGAAAACAAGTATTGGCAAGAATGTGGAGAAATAAGAGCCCTTATGTTCTGTCTAATAGGAATGTAAACTGGTCTAGCTTCTATGGAAAACAGTATGGCAGATTCTCAAAATATTAAAAATAGAGCTATCATTAGCTCTATGATAGAGCTATCATTAGCAGCTATTCCACTCCTAGTTGTTATCTACCCAGAGTATATGAAAACACTAATTTAAAAAGATATATGAATTTCTGTGTTCATTGCAGCGCTATTTTCAACAGCCATGGTAAGAGGCAATGGATGAGTACATTATTAAGATGTGGTAAAGATTTACAATGGAACACTACGCAGCTATTTAAAAAAAAGAAGAATGCTGCTACTTGGAGCAACATGGATGGAACTGTAGGGAAATATGCTAAGTAAGATAAAGAGCAGAGGGGGTTCAATGGATTGTGGTGAAATAACTAGTATTTCAGTGACAGGTATAGTATGGCAATATACATCAAAGAGGTATGGCCCTGTACTCCTAAAACATGCACAGTATTGTATGATATCTTTAAAGACTCATCCCCCAAAGCAAAGAAAGTGAAGGAAGAAAAAAACAGCTGGAAATTACATCAAATTAGAAAGCTTCTGTATAGCAAAAGACATTAACCCAAACAAAGAGACACACTACCGATTGTGAGAAAATTTTTGCACTCTATACAACTGATAAGGGACTAATCATAAAGATGCAAAGAAACTCACACAACTCAACAACAACAAAAAAGTAAACAATCCACCAAAAAAATGGGCAGAACTGAAAAGACACTTCTCCAAAGAGGAAATGCAAATGGTCAACAGATATATGAAAAAATGTTCACCATCTCTCATAATCAGGGAAATGCAAATCGAAACTACAATGAGATGCCACCTTACACCAGTAAGGTGTAAGCAACAACAAATGGCGGCAAGGATGTGGTGAAAATGAAACTCTCCTACACTGCTGGTGGGAATGCAAACTGGTGTAACCACTATGGAAAGCTGTGTGGCAGTTCCTCAAACTACTCAAAATGAAGATACCATACTAACCAGCAATTCTACACCTAGTAGGGACTTACCCAAAGGACATAAAAACATTAATGGTCAAAAGGACACCAGCACCCCTATGTCTACTGCAGCACTACTTATAGGTAAGAAGTGGAAACAACCCAAATGCCCCAAACAGATGACTGGAACAAGAAGATGTGGTACATATACACATCAGTAATCAAAAAAGATAAGCTAGTGCCATTTGTAGGAACATGGATGGAAGTAGAAGGGATTATACTCAGTGAAATCAGTCAGAAAAAGAAAAATATCAGATGGTTTCACTTATAGGAGCATAGGGGAACAAATGAGGGACCACAGGGAAAAAAATAACAAAAAACAACAAAATAAAACAACAATAAAGAGACAACTATGAATGAAAGATACTGCAGGAAAGGGGGAGGAAAAGAGACCAAAGAGAGGGCAGGAAGAACACAAGGGACTATGGTGATGGAGCACAGGTGAACTGGTGGTGGAAATTCTATAGGGACTATACCTGTGAAAAGAAAGCAAATGTTGTTAAAAAAAAAAAAAAAAGGACAATAAGGACAATGATGTAAAATATATATAAAATATAAAAAAAATTAAATTCATTAACATAAGTGAAATGAGGAAAAATGAAGAACTAGAAAAGGAAATTCTTTAAGGTAAAGATACACTACATGGTAATTTAAAGAAAGAAGATCTCAAGTTAATTACCTAAACTTCCACCACTTCAAGACACCAGGGGAAAAAAGAACAAATAGTACTGAAAGCAAGCATATCAGTGAAAATTATGTACCTACATATTAACATGTAAAGATACATAATAATAAAGTAGAAATTAACGAAACAGAAGAAATATGAAGAAAATCAAGAAACCAAAAGCTTTAAAAAGTTTAAAAAAAGAAAAAAAAAACAAATCTTTAGCAGATTGGCTAAGAAACAGAGAGATAGGGGTCAAATTACTAGAACCAGAAAAAAGGACATCACTGCTGACCTTATAGTCATAAAAAGATTATAAATACTACATTATATGATCCATATACCAACAAGTTAAATCATTCAGATGAAATGGACAAATCCCTTTAAAGACGTAAACCAATGAAACTAAATAGATAATCTAAATAGACCTGTAACAAATGAAGATTTAGATCAGTAATAATAAAACTACCCATGAAGAAAAGCCCAGGTCCCATAGAATTCCTTGCTGAATTCTACTAAATATTTAAGGGAATACCAATTCTTTACAGATTTCCCCCAATTTATAGGGCTATTAATACCTTGGATATAAAAACACTTAACAAAAACTAGCAAACTCAATCAGCAACATATAAAGATTAATTACACTATGGCAAGGGAGACTTATCCCAGGGATGAAGGTTTGATCTATATCTGTAAATCAATAAATGACATCACATTAATAGAATGAATATGAACATTATTTATATTTGTCCAGGTAAGAAAAAGATAGTGTGTCTACTCCTAAGTGTTAAAATCTTAAGCTAGAAATTATTTCTTAAATTATGAAATAAAAATTCTATTAACTATAAAATGTATTACTCTGTAAAGATGGTAGTTAAAACATTACCCAACGTGAAGGATCACTGATCAAATTAATAAACAGAGCTGATAATTTAGTTCGTCGGATTTCTTGACATGTTGCACATGAAACTGCCATGAAGCATTCAGCACATGCCTTCCGGACTCCCCATACATTATCAGAACAAAGTTGGAAAAACCTGGGCAACTATACAGGAGAGAGTATTTGGTTAGGCAGGCAGGTAGATTTCTTTTAATTATTTATATTTCAATTTCTACTTCCATGATGTTTTAAAACATTCTAATTCCTTGACAAAATGTGAAAGACCTATTTAGTATTAATACATAATAACTTTAAATAAATAATATCCAGTTCCAAAAACTACAGGAAAGCAAAAAAACACTCCTAACCAATATAACTTAAATGTTATCCAACAGTTTGAATCTAAAACTTAATTATTTGAGGGACTCCCTGGTGGGCCCTTTCCTGTCTTGCCCACTGCTCCCCTCAGAAACGTATTTCAGTAGATAGGACTGTTCTGCTCCCCACTGTGTCTCTGGTGGATCTTCTTAACCCCCACACTGCTGGCCTGTACCTCAGTTCTTGAATGCATAAATAAATAAGTTTTAAATTAATTGTTTTGCATAACAGATGATTTCAGACATAATTCAAGTATGCTAACTGTACATTGAAGTATGTCTCTCTTATGTACTAACCATTTAAAAATAACCTGCTGTAGATAATGTCACTAAAGTATTTAAGGACTGCAAAAAATCAAATAGTCAACTGAATGACTAAAAATTGCTTAACTGGGAGCAGCAAAGGTGGATCACTGATTCTTACCACATAGCTACATTTTCGGTAAAACTGTCCTTATTAAAGTGCACAGAAAGATAAGTCAAAGTCATTCATCGCTCTGGTTTATACTAATGGGATTGTTTTAGTAAGATTTGGGGGATGAATATGCATTCTGCATATCAAACTTCATACTGCATTGCTTGCTTCTTTATCCCTGCCTTATTTCTGTAATACTTACCAACATTTCCTCAGTAGCTTGCTGGCCTACTACACTGCAGATATCTCCAAAATTGGCAGCACAGACCTGTAAACAAAAGCATCACTGACATTTCAAAGTACTGCACATAGGGCCTCCCTGGCAGCCTAGGGGTTTTCAGTGCTACACCACGAGGGCCTACCTGATTGATCTGAGGTCAATCCCTGGCCAGGGAGTAAAGTCAACATGGCGCAGCAGACCTCTCCTGATTCACCACTGATCCCTCGTCAGTGTATTCAGAAGATTTGCTTATTCTGCCCCCCATTCTGTCTCTGGTGAATCCTTTCACACCCCACACCTCTGGCCTGCACCCCAGTTCTTCTACCCAGAAATAAATCAATAAAATTAAAAAAAAATTAAAAACCCAAAGTATTACATGTAGGGTTCTTAAAAAGCAGTATTTTAATTGTCACACATCAATACATAGCACTATAACTTGTGTTTCTAACAGGAAAAAAAAGACTAAAAATACCTTTCGAACATGAAACATCCTGCAATCACAGCACATCTCACAAAACCTAGGGAGGATAAGACGTTCTGTAATGTCCTTCCCAACCATGGGAGCCATTTTGCACATTATCTAAAATAAGAATAAAAACATACTGAAAATATCTTCAAACTAAGACATTGGCATCATTCTGCACATATCACACACACACAAAGTTCAACTCATTTAAGTTGAAAAAAAAAAAGGGCACTAACTACCGCCAATACAGTCAACCAATAACTACTAAATACACAGTAAACCCAGAAAAAACCCCAGAAATTACATTTTTTGCCTGTGATTTCAATCTTATTAAAATTTTGCCTGATAACTTTAAAAGCAAGAAACCCTGTATTTTTCCCAATAAGATAATCAATATTAACTGTTCAAAGGAAAACATTATTAGAAGGATATGGGTTTATATAACCCAGAAAGATTATCTATAAAAAGATAATTTTTAATAGAATTACTAAGTTTAATACGTATTACTAAGGAAAACTCAATACAGATATAGTCCTCTCCTTGCAAAGGAACCATTTTAACTGAAACTAAAGCATACTGAATTGAGTCCTTAATCCACAATGGTTCTGAGGAACACAAGGCTGTACTTCTTATATACATACACTTCAGTTAATGCAATACCAGTATTAGTGAGGATTAAACTGTTTCAAAACTGATATTGAAAACCAGTATCATTTAAATAAATCTCTCTTCCCAGATAATAGAAAAAAAAATCTGACAGTCTGCCATTTATCCAGTATACCCACACCTAAACCATACAAATAAGACAAGAAAGAAAAACAGTTACATATGACATGATTTTCTTTCTACAAAAAAGCCACTATCAGAAATAAATGAGTTTAGGAATTCTGCAAGATATACATGGAAAAATCAAATGTATTTTTATAAATTAGCAATGAGCAACCTAAAACATTTAAAAACAGGATCATTTCACAAGTGTTAAAACACATACTTTCAATAGGCTGAAAATTACAAAAAAAAAAGATCAGTTAAATCAAAGAAAGAAATTGAGCAATTCACTCTATAAATGGATTGTCAGGCTGGCAATTCTCCCCATATTCATCTACAAATTCAACATAATCTCTACTAAAAACTCAAGCGACCTCAAAACTGGAGACAACACAACAAACAATCTCTTGGAATCCAAAGTCAGAATTATTTTGTTGAGTCCATACTGTTTCTAAGCCATTTCCAAGCCTACCTACAGATCCAAAATTATAATGTATTAGTAATCTAGCGTAATAAAATTTGAATGAATTAAGTCAGAGAAAAACTGAAGTCGGGGAATGCAAAAGATGACAAACCAATTTTAACAGGCTCATGAGTTTTATCCTAGTGGTAGATATAGTCTTATTTTAATTGCGTTTTACAAATGTTAAATTCAATAAAAAATTATAATAAAGGAAGTTAAACTCTACTCAATTTAAACCAGTAATTATGCCCAAACTAACTTTTGTAAATCGACAAACTGAGGAAATTTAGAATGTATATGTATACTTATAAGAGATAGTAGCTGTACATTTAGTACATTATGAATATACTAAATATGCTGCTTAATTGTACACTTTAAATTTATTTCATGTGACTTTTATTTCAATAAAATAATACTGAAAAAAGTAAAGTTACCAACTGGTACCTGAATATCTGTAAGATAATGAAATCAAGGAATTTCCAAGGAAAAGGGAGTAAAGAGATGATTTAACTCGTTCCACTAATGATCCAGAAACATGAAACAATTTTGGAGCAAGTTTTTTTTTCCCATAATGACAGAGATGCAATTATGTTATTTTGTTTTATAAAGTAAATTCTCACTATCCAAGTAGATATGAATAAATTTTCAGGTGGATTTATCAGGTTTCTAATTTGTTATCAAAGTTCTTACTCTCTGAACTCAGGAACCATGTCAACTGCAACAGCTATTACTATACTCTAATTCATGCTCTAGTTATGGTGGTTTTTAAGTATCAAATAGCTCAGTATATTTGCTAAACATATTAAAAGAACCAGAAACCTTATTACACTTTATTATGCTCAAAAAAAGATTTAATTTGTATACTGTTGTAATAGTTATAATAATTTTTATCATATTGTAGGTAATATCCTTTTCCCTAAGACCACACTGTTTCCCGCAATGACCACTGTAAAAAGCAAGTCTTTTTTTTTTTTTTATACAGTTGCCTATAAAAGTATTTCACAGCAACAGAAGGGGTTCAAGTATTTCATCATTCAATACAATGTTTTTGGTGTCTGTGTTTTTAAATGTACTAGTTAGGACTCCCATCTTATTTTTTCATTTTGACACGATTTTAGTTGTATTTTATCTTTTTGCTGAATATCCTGGGCTGCAGAGCCCAGTGATAGAGCAATCTAAGGTGCTCAGCATCTTATGGAGGCCACAGAAGATATACTTTTTTCCTGTTAAGTCTATGTCCCTTTCTAAACCCTATAATATATAATGTAGCATATAACATATAATGTAGCATCTAACACTGAATGAACACTTTCTGTTAAGTTAGAAACAGTGATCAATTTTTATCTAAATTGAAAAAAAATGCATCTACTTACAGCCACAGCTTCTGTTTTCACATCGTCGTTGCTATCTGGGGCAGTTAGCTCTATGAGGACAGGGCACACTTTGGTTTCCACATCTAATCTCTCAATTAGCTCCTGCTCCAAAAGAGCCAGCAAAGCGGCCTGGCTTGTTTTTCTTACCTATGGAAAAAACATAACTACAGTATAAACAAAGTATTTACATAATATAACAAACCTCTATTACTTGAGTTTCACGCACCTGAAGACTTTTCATCTCAACTGCAAGGTATTCATAAATGTCAAAACCTTGGAAATAAAGGTTTGTGTCTTTTTTTTATTTTATTAACAGATTAAGTGAAACAGAAAAGCTAATCCTATTAACAATGAGGGTTGGAAGAAAGAAGATAATTACTAGGCATAATTTTTATACTAATAGTATTAAGGATAGACCTCCCGGATTTGCCAAGCTCTCAACAATCTTATCATTCTGTCATTTTCAATAATAGTCATTTTGAAAAGCAGAGTGCAGTCAGTGAGGAAAAAACATTCAGATAAGACCAAACAAGGATAGGCCATGCTACATAAACCACACTAAGTCAGTTTCTACTAAGAACATGTACACAGCACTCTTACCTGATTATTCTGATCTGCGAGATATCTAACCACAATGGGTAGTAAGTATTTGGAAAAAGCATAAGGGATTGAAGGCCGGTTTTCTTGACAAAACAATGCAATATGGGGCACCTGTTCCATCAGCTCTGCTCTCACAGTTGGTTCTATTGAAATAATAGAAATGTGAGTAAACATTATTTTCCCACAGTAACCACATCTTTTGTCTCAGCTTCGAATCTCATAGAAGAACTTTTTGGATGTTCATTTTTAGCATAAAAAAGGTTTACAAAATATTTTCCTAACTCTAGAATTCTTTTCACAATCATATATCCATGAGCTAAACCTCATGAATGAAAGCAATTACCCCATTCCAAGCTTGCATATGCACTATTTAAGCTATCTCCTTTAATTAGTGAATTTATTCATTTTCTGCAACATACCATGCTGTACCTGGACTAAGTATTCACACATCAACTATATTAATGTAGTATCTATAAATTTTTACTATTTAAGGACCTCCTAGGACAAGGACTAGTCCCTAATCTAAATGTCATTAGGGAATAAAGGATGTGCAAACAACATTTAAAAGGCAAACATTAAAGTGCACATAAAGGTAAACATTTAAAGGAGACCAAAAGATGCGGAGGGAAGAAAAACCTGAAAAGTCTTATCAAGTTTATATGGCAAATTTTAAATGTGACTTATTTGGCATTTGAAATACTGGATTTTTGAAAGGATGACTAAGCCAGTAAATAATGGTAGAGCAATCAGCTAGGAGAGAAATCTAAAGTGTGAGAAAATTAACATGACACACACACTATACAAAAATTCTAGGTGAATTAAAGTATCAAATTTCCCCCCAAACATCAAAAACACTGAAAGATAACATTTTTAAAACAAGCTATAAATAAATAAACACCAAGCAGGTTTAATCTTGAGGTACAAAGACCGTTCAACATACAAAAAAGCCTAAAACTAACTAAAAGATAACTAATTTCACTGTACAAATACTTCTTATAAACAAAAAATGCCATAATAAACTAAAAGAAAAAATAGCTTCAGAAAATACATGTACAACAAAGTATTAATAACTAAAATATACTGAGAACTCACTGTTCAAATGAATACAAGAAAGGATACAAAGAGCCAACTCACAGAGATATGAAAAGTGACAAACATGTATATATGACTGAAAGATTATCAATACATTAGACCTAATCAGACTTTGGTACTAACGATTTTTAAAGTTTCCTTAAGGTAAGTATGCACATGTGTATCCAGAGGAACTTTAGATTTCAAGAAATAGGTATTAATAAAACTTGCTGAGCATGTAAACCAAAAAAAAGCACTTTATATATGCTTAAAAGCACTTATACCCCATGTCAACCACCCCTTTTAATTTACTGAAAATTATTCTTAAAACTTTTATTAATCCTAAATTATTCATGTATATGGTGCAGAACAATGTTTTTATTACCATCTTTCTGATGAGAAATTTCCAAAACTAAAATAAATGGGCCTACTAGGAAATATTCAGATCTTAATAACAGATTTTTATTTTCTTATTATTAATAGACTTCACATCACACTGAAATTTTCACTAGCTTTAAAAAGACATATTTGATAAGAGAACCCTGTGTGGAAAAAGAGGAAGTATACTTTCTTTGCATAAACATATATACCTGAATCATCAGCTAATCTGTTAATTCTTTCCAAAACAGCAATACAATCTCTTTCATCATCGCAGACTTCCCTCAATGTATCCAGCAAACTCCGGGCCACCATTTGTCTGCACAGAAAAATAAAATTATAAAATTATTTAGTGTTCAGTGGCATCAATAGCTAGTATTTATAATTTCAAAATATAAAGGAAATTTAAAAAACATATTCCATAGCATATATTAAAAAGTCCAAAGGACAAATATCAATGTGGAATTTATTTTACAAAGATGAGACTGAACAGATATCAAAATATATTTCACCTTTATCTAACCGATTTGACAAATTTTTCAGGTCAGTGAAAATTTATTTGGAAGTTATATAATAATGGGAAAATGTTCTTCATTAACAAAACAGCATATTATTTATATATACACATACATACATACATACATACATACATATATATATATATATATATATATATATATAAAACCATACCAATTTAAGTTTCCAATATTGATACTCAAAAATTTGAGCAAGGAACTTTTGATTTCCCAGAAAAGTCTGATACAGGTGGGTTTGGGCACCATAGCTAGAGAAATAATGTATCAGGAGAAGTGTTAGCTCCCAGTTACCACTGTGTCCCTTTGGGCTTGAACATTACCACCTAGCACACCGTAAGTACAACAGTACACATTATCAACAGATGATATACAACATCCTTTGTTGAAAGACTATTATTCCTCAGTAGTCAATTTATACAAATATCAAAATTATGCCTAATAGCAAAAAAGAAATTTATTTTTTAGCCAAAAAAGCAAAGAGTGTTGTATAATAACTAGGACCAAGGAATAAACAATTATAAAAGAGGCTATGGTGATGAGAATTAAAGCTTGATGCCTCACAGATTAATAACACCATTTTCCCTATTGAAATTGACAATAAAAAACATGCTTTCACTTTTAGTGAAATGAAGAGAAATACGCAATACCTGTTAAATATGTTCTCACTTGCAGCATACTTGTCCAATCTCCCCAGTGGCGTCAACATTTCATCTTGTGAGACAAAGTCCAGGGCTGAAGGTATAATAATCACATCAGACTCTGAGCTGTAGTCATCCACACCAACTATCAGAGACATCAGAAATACTTCTTATAACACCTTGAAACTAAAAAGCACCCCTTGCTTATTTGAGGCAGCTTAAGTAAAACTGCCATAAATGTTTACTAGGCTGGTAAAAAGAATGACAAGGGACTCTTAGAATTCAGAAGTCATATAATTGAAGGGTGCTTCCTCTCCTTTTTTGGTACAGGTTTCTTCTGATTACCAAGGGATCTGAGGCTATAGACACTCAACATGAGGTGACCCCAGAACAGAATTATCAGAAAACAGTGATCAGAGACCTGAATTTAAATAATCAGAACACCAACAACTTATAAGTAAACAAAAGATCAAGTATGCTGTAATGCAGAGGAAGACTCACATTTATAAAGAGAACAATAAAGATAAAGAGATTAGAACAGACTTCTTGCCAGAGATAGCACAAGTCAGAAGACAGTGAAGCCCTATCTAACCCGCAACTCTATCCCAGTATAGATATCTTAACAATTATCTCCAAATATGTATCTTTTAAATACAAAGGTGAAATACTTTCAGATATTTAAAAGCTGAGACATCATCACCAGCATACAAACACTATGACAAAATATTAAAGAAAGTCCTTTGAACAAAAAAGAAAATCATGCCACAGTTAAGTTTAAGAAAATCCTTTTTTCCTTTTCCATGGTCAAGTTTCTTTGTTTTATGGTATAAGCATTCTGATTCATTATGTCAAGGAAGGTGCTAAGTTATCTACACAAAACCATCAACACGCACCATCTCATTAACATAAAAGCACTGGAATGCATCATTTGGTTTGGTTCTTGAAACAGTTGAATGAAGTAGGTTCTGTCATTAACTCATTTTAAGAAGGTAAAGAAACTGAAGCTTACTAAAGGAGAATATATGCAAAAACTGGCTTGTATACCAGGACTGGGATCGAAAATGCAACCTCCAGAGGATACAAAGGTGACAGTGTAGACCTGACGTGACTGCTACCTCCTCTGTCTATATCCTGGCTGGGCACTAAGACGTAGTGCCCACTGGTGACCTCAAATCAAAACCCCTAACCAAGATCACCAAGAAACTGTGTTTCTCTGCATTTGCTAATAGAAAATAACTTCCTGTGTCTGAGAGATTTTTCTGTAATAAGAAAAACTACATTTGGTTCATAAAATTAGAGGTTGGAAGAATTCTTGAGTTGTAATCAGTTGACTTTTTACTATACAACAAGCAAATTGGAAGCCACAAATAGATTGGGGAAGAAAAAAAAAAAAGGCAAAGAGAGGAAGCAAGCTGCAGCAGCCATGTTACCAGACATAACAAAGACAGGAAGGAGTACTGTGAGAGATGAAAAATATTTCACATCACAAAATTGTCTACTTCAGTACCTAGTTCTTTCTGAGTAACCAACTCAAGCTTTACAAATTCATCAAAAAACAAAAAAAAAAATCAACCTCTACTTTACTTGAAATTTTTTAAATGACAAAGAAAGCACATAGAAACAATGATCATTTTGAAATGCTTTGCAAACTATACCCATTCTCACAGAATTCCAAAACCCCCTCTTCCTCTGTAAATTTACTATCTTAAATGTAACTGAAAAGGATTCAGATTTGTATTGTTAAAAACTATACTAAGTCTGCCCTGGGTGTAAAAAGCCTGCTCTTAACAAGATACACTGTTTACCAAGTAGGAAGAAGGCATTCTAAGCAAAGAAATCCAAATATAGGGAGTCAAGGAGAGCCACGTTAGACTTAGAAAATTAAGGAATTTAGTATCGATGGTGCACGTGACTTATTCAGAATTGAAAAAGGAGGAGTTAGGGAGTATGACCAACCCAAATCAAGTTAGCCTTCTAATTTCTAAAAATGAATATGCCAGGCCTCCCTGATGGTGTAAGGGGCTAAGAGCAGCACGATGAAGCTACCCACAGCCACTGTACCATGAGTTGATACCCGCCAGGGAGCTGAGCCACATGGCGCAGCAGACTCTCCTGTCTCGCCTAGCAGTGTATTTCAGTCTATTTGTCTGTTCTGCTCCCTACACTCTGTCTTTGGTGAATCCTCTCACTCCCTGCACCTCTGACCTATACCCCAGTTTTTGTATGCATAAAGAAATGTTTAAAACAAATAAAATAAATAAGTAAAAGGTAACACTCCATTTTGCAAAATCACCTTACCTGGTTAGAGAAATCACATAATTAGCTGATATTTTTAAAGCCAACATCTTAGTTAAATTCAAATTATAGTTACGAAACAGACAATTCTGGGGATCATGTATGCTTCATTAAGACCATCACATTTTTAAAAATTAAATATCATGGTGCCTTTACCAAGCCAGATTTGTTTTACATGGCGTTCTAAAAGGGTAATGGTTTCTTTTAACTCCTCATCCAATGATCTGCATGCTTAGCTGTCAAAGACTGAGGAGAAGAGTAGGGATAATCGAAGCCCTGGTCCCTCAAGAGTCTGACATTCTAATTCAATGGAGACAATTCTAATTCCACCTGTTATCAATATCAGAAGTATCATTTCTAATTATCCTAAACAATGCTCAGAAAGATCACATGCCAATTTCATGCTCACTCAATAAGGATTTTGAATCTTACAATTCTTTCAGAAGATGGTCCAAACCTCTTCAAAGTCCCATAGCAATTTTCAAAAAATTGATTTCTACTACTTGCTACTATCAGACATGTATTTAATATACTCTACAGTGCTAAATAAAGGGCCAGCAACCAGAAGAGCAAAAGAAAGGGAGAATAGGTTTAGAAGGGTACTTGACCATCACTGTACCTTAAGACCATGCTTAAGAGCATAAGAAGCAGCTGTTCCTTCAAGTGGTTCCAAGCCCTACCTGCTTCTCAAAATGAAACATCTCATCATTGTCTAAAGATGTACTTTTCCAACAGTGTGGCCTTTAAGCACTGACCACCTCAGTCAGGGCTCATTACTGAAACAACGCTATAATCCTAGAGGGAAAATAGGGCTCTAATATAAATAGCCTGGTGTATCATACTTTATAGACAATACAAAATTATACAGGGTAATTTGATTACATTGCTTTTTCCTGACCCAATGAATCTAGAACTTAAGCTTGCTATTCTGCATAATGATTATTTACATCAAGCTTCTTAAAGGTAGTTTAAGAAGTTTCCTTTTGCAGTCTTCACCCCACATTAAGACAAGTACCTCAAAGGACTGTGATCAAAGATTACTGGGCTCTGTTGGAAGATGTGTGCTAATATACTTGGAGAAGTATAAATTCATACCCCTAAAATATATGCAGTGTTGCAAACCAATGTTACCTCAATATAAATAATTTTTAAAAAAAGAACAAATATCTGTCATATTTCTCTTTCCTCTTCTGACTCTCTTCTCAAAGATTAACAATAGTTCACCAAAATTAGGAGCCCCTTCTTAGACCTACTGTCTACAGCACTTAATGATGGGCCCTCTTATACTGCTACCCTCCCCCTTCTATTTTCTTTGATTCGCTGAAAATACACCATTCTATGTATTTCTTTCTGGGCTAGACTTACTTCTGTATGGCCCTGTTCTGTAGGTGGTTTTCCTCTACATTTGTTCTCATACACACCTTCTTCCATTGATAAGCTCAGTCATTTTCATAGCTTCAACTATCATTGACAAAACAGGTAAGCCCCAGATTCCTACTGTTCTGAGTTTCACATTCATATATGCAGGTACTTTGCACAATCTCTATCTCAATATCCTATAGTCTGAAAATTAAAATATCCAAATTAATCTTTAAAACAATCAGCTCTTCTTTATAATTTTCCAATTATCATCAGTCTCCAAATAACCCTGAGTTATTTTTTTAATTGTACTTAGAACTATAAATTCTATTTTTAGAAAGTATTATATCTATTTCCACTTCCCATCACCCTAATACAGAAGTTCTATTATCTCCTGTTTAGAGCAAACTGGGGTTTTCAAAGCCCTCTGAGGTACAAGGAGATTTTCCTCGAAGTAAATCAGATTGCATAAATCTTAAGGAATTCTCCAGCCCCAACTGTCAGGAGTAATCTATCCCAAAAAAATGTGCCTGGGGGCTTGGATCTAAGGTTTTCCATTTTATAATATGCCACCATCCATTAAACAAAGGCAGGCATGTCTCAATCTCAAAGTTACTGTGATGCACTCACTACTTCAAGGTAGAACAAAATCCTAGTGTCAAAAGGAACCAAAGAAATGCTATTAAAGTATTGAGACCAATTCTCTAAAAACTAATAAATATTTTTACAGGTCGGGAGTTTTTTCAATTATAAAAAAAAAAGACTGTTCAGTGAAGGTAATTTTTGGTAAAGATGTAGGAAAATTTCAAGAAAATTAGTGGTACTGCTAACCAAATCCTTTCCATCACTTTATTCATAGCAAAAACATTTCTCAGGGCTTATATATATTTTTTAAAAAGTAGAAGATGATCCTAAATATTGAATCATTCTAACAATAAATTATATTCATCCACAAAAAACTATGTTAGTTATTTTTTAAAAGCTTCATCCATTTCACTAAAAGATACCTATTCAATACATATTTTACTGTTTACCATTTGTAATACATTTCTGGTTAATTAAATGAACATTAAAACAAAAAGGTTTTAGCATTTTTATGGCCAAAGGAAATTAAAATTTCTATTTTCTTTACATACATATTTCTGATGCAAAGAAATGTGATAAGGGAATCAGTAAAGCTTTTAAACATTAACACGTTAGGATGACATTCTGTGCAGGAAATAGAAATTTAAAAAATGAGTGATAGTTGGCATCAAAGCAATATTATTATTGGAATAGGCCAATTCTTGATGCTGCCTATCACACCAAAAAGTCAATAAACAGAGATAGGAATTGAATCTATAAGCACTTTTATTTTTCAGATCCCTGGCCATTGATCTGAGAGAATGGTGAAGAAGATGTTCTATGTCTCTTCTCTAGACCTCTTTATAATGGGTTAGACACTAGAACAGCCCATCACATCAATGCTCCTGGTATTCATCACATTCAGTCCCCAGTACTTGTTATCAGCCTCCTGGCTAAACTGACCCTGGCACATTTGATGACATCAATGTCCAGCACTGCTGTGGGCATCATCGGGGCAGGAATCTCAGCTTAAAACACGAGTTTTAGGGCCCTCCCTGGTGGCGCAGCGGGTTTAAAGCACAGCACTGAGAATTTAAGGCCGCTTCCGCATGAGTTCGATCCCCCCCTCCCGGGAGGTGACCACAGGGCGCCGCAGACATCTCCTGACCCGCCCGCTGCTCCCCTCAGCAGTGTACTTCGTTGATCTGCCTGTTCTGTTTCCCACTCTGTCTCTGGTGAAGCCTCTCACCGCCCCTGGGCCTCTGGCCTGTACCCCAGTTCTGTATGAATAAATAAATAAATCTTTAAAAAAAAAAAAACACGAGTTTTAGTTTAAAGAAAATGGATCAATAGTCATGTAATGTGTTCTATGCGCTGTGAGTATGCGCAGATTGCTGCACAAGGCACGGTGCCCTTCCCTCCCTCCCCATCACTACGGTATTTAGAGTCCATTTTAAAGTGTTAGCTTTATTTTAAAAATAACTTTAAACTTTAAAATGTATAATACAGTTTTCAAAATTATTTTAGGAAGCAGTAAGTTTGGAGACCACTGTCCTAAACTATGCCAAGTGACAAAACTGATTTAGTAACAAGCTTGAAGGCTAGGAAAAAGAATTTGTGGAATGGGGGAGCATAGCACTTAACCCGTGGTAGACCACAGTTCCCGAGGGATTCTGTGCAAGAGTTCCAGACAGTGTTAAGAGCGACAAAGAAACAGGGTATGGCTGGCAGGAAGTTTGGGAAATCCTGATGGAGGTGGTAGGTCCTGTTTTCTAGGTTAAGTTTAACTAGTTAGGGTAGCCAGTTAGAGGGCTGTGATTGGTGTTAGGTCTACCACCCACTTAGATTTGATTTGTGCCAGGAGCTGGGTCCCTGAAGTAGCCTCCATTTTGTGGGTCCTGATAAATGAGTTAATCTTATTAATTAGTAGAACACCCTCTATCTACTTTTAAGTCTCTCCTCCCTGTAATTCAGTTTATATAACAGGACCACTTCAATCTTCCTAATACTACTCTGGTTTAATATATTTCCTGCCATTCTTTCCTTGCCTCTCCTACCCCAAAATCTCCCAACAGTCTGAATTAAGGTACAAACTTTCTTATGCTCTAATTTAAAGGCCCCTATGATTTGACTCCAAGTGCTTTTTCTCCCTAGCATAGAGCACATGTTGAGGCCCATTTTCTGCACCAAGTCCCATTCCTCTCCTGTTTATGTCAGGAAGTCCCTTACTCTCCGCTTTATGTGATTCTGGCTATTCTGTTTCTGTCCTCTTTATCAGCACCTCAGTCTAAATTTGTATAGTTACAAGTACTATTCAGGAAACATATTCTCTTCTTTCTAATTGAGATCTTTTCCTCCTCTGAATTCCCTGCAGCCTCAGTGGAACTTTGTTTTTGTTCTGAAAACCAACAGCAGTGTTTTTTTTTCTTTTAATTTTCTTCGGCTTCTTCCCATGTCAAATATTCCCTGAAGACAAAGACTGTCTTGCGAATGATTTTATTAGCTACAAAACAGTCTAGTGCTTCTCCAAAAGAATGCGCATGCATTAATATTTGCTAGTGACAAGGTAGTCCACAGAGATACTAGAGAAGACAAGGGTCTGTATAAAATTTTTATCTTCCCTTAAGGTAAGTCACAGGATAATGAACATATGAATGCCTTTGGGAAGGCAACCAAAAAGAACTGATTAACTTAAGCTTGATCAAAACATCCTACCATTCCCACATAACCTCCAACTGTATCTTGTATAAAGGAAAAAAAGCTGATCGTCTGTCCTTCCCTTCAAATTTTTCCTGATACGGCATAAATCACAACAAACATGACAAAATTCTCTTCCCCAAGTTTTTACATCTTTGAAAATGAAAAATAACAAAATACACCAGGGAAGATGAAATATTTTTAGTTACTTTAATAGTCTCAACCAAATGAAAAGGTAGAAACTTGGTATTTGCCTGGTGTCAAATCATTTTCCCTTACTAATTACAAAAGGAAAAAAAACAAAAAAACAATCTTAAAGCAGAGAAATTTAACAAACACTACCCTTAACCAAGTGACAAAATTATCACCACCAATACTGGATAACTTAAGTCCAGTGACCTCTTGATATAAAACATTGAGAAAATCACAAGTATGACTTACATAATATTCCTGTCCAAACACACACACACACACACACACTCATAACCCAAATCAAATGAGGAAACAAATAAAATCAAACTGACCCCAGAAATTTCAGTCACCTTGTTCTTAGAAAACTGAGCAAAAGATTATAAAACTTATTCTTCAAAGGTGCAACAAAAAGACTAAGAAAAACCGAGACATTACACTGTGTGTGGAGAAAAAGCTAACTGGCAAAATGTTAACAATGGTTGACTGTAGATGGAAATTCTGGAAATTTGCTCTAATAGCCTCCAACATTTATAATAGATCTAAAAGCTTTCAAAGTAAAAAGTTTAATTTAAAAAATTAATCATTTCATTATTTGACCCCTAAATTACATTTATGACTTTATTTAGGTTGGCCAGAAAAATCAAAGTTCACCTCAGCAAACAGGTTTTATTGAAGCCCTACTGTGTGCTGGGCACTCTGCTATGGGTTAAGAATAAAAATGTTACAGACTCTGGATTTACAGTTTAGTGCAGGATAAGCAAACTGTGGAAAAAACAGGTTAAACTCATACACCTGTTTTTGGAAATAAAGTTTTACAGTTATACTCATTCACTTATGTACCATCTATGGTTGCTTCTACCCTATAATGGCAAATTTGAGCAGCTGTGACAATGACCACACAGCTCACAAAACTTAAGATATTTCCAACCCCTGGTCTAGTTATGGAGCAGAAAGCCTAACAGGTCAATGCTCGAGGAAGTAATAACAGAAATGGAAAATGACATAAATTTGAAGGATAATGTTCCTTATAAATATGACATCAATCAACAGGTGTATCAAGTATCAATTTGTACTTTGTGACAATGTTCATCAGAAATCTTTGCTTCAAATGCAAATACTGCGTTTACTAAGCCCTTAAGTGATCTTGTAGTAAAGACCTTATAAATGATAAATTATCCTGTATCATGTTTAATCTCACAAGTGAATGTGAGCAAGATTAATTTGCTAAGCTTACTCCATATTTCAAAAAACATTTCCCTAAAATACATATGCAAATAAGAGATAGTAGTGTGTGTTGTGCACTTTCAGGTGCATTTATCCACTTTCAAATTAACTACCCGTGCTTTCCAAATAGAATCTCAGAGTCAGAAATGTCGAGCAAAGCATTTGCAGGTGTGAATCTCCCCATAAAATATAGAGGTGTAGTTTGTTCTTTTTTTGAGTAAACATTTCCTTACACTATTATTATCCCAATTACTTTGGTTAGCAACCTTTTCTCCCCAGAGATAGTCCAAATAAAATTTGAACTAACCTAGGTCTAAATTACAACCAATCAGCAATAAATGAAATATCAAAATTAGTTGATCTTTATTGCTAATGTGATAGATTTAAATGTAAATTAACACAGCAAATCAGAGTGGATATAAATTCATAGTAGTATATAAATTTAAATTCAGCAGTTACATTTTGGAATAACAACTTCAGGTAATTAGATACAGGATTAGATACATTAGATCCTGTCAGTGTACTGATTACCCATATTTACTCAAGATTCCTGGCTTCCTCATACATGCTTCATGTGCAAAGAAAAGGCTATATAGTTGTTTTCCTTCTAAAATTCCTATGGCAGAGAGGAGGTACCCAGGACAAATTATGTTAACCATGGAACACTTACAGTATCGTTTAACCTTTGTATCCTCCATACCTTTAGGTTAAATGACTAAATAAGTGACAAGTTAAGGGAAGTAAAATTGAATGGCAATAAGAGTGCAGCAATAAAGTAATAAAGAAATAAAATAACAAAGACTGTGTCAGACAGGTTTAAATTTAACCTGTGACTGGTTAAATTGTGATTGGGCAAATTATTTAACCATTAGAATAAACCTCATTAAGTACTACACTTTTGTAAATCTGCAGGGCTACACACCTCACTGGAATGTTTTAAGTAAGGTCATAATATAGTATGATGCCCAACAGACAATATAATGATAAATGATAATTTAAAAACCCAGAAATTTTCTCATCTTTTTTTTTTTTTTTTTTAAGATTTCTTTATTTCTGAATACAGAACTGGGGTACAGGCCAGAGATGGGGGAGTGAGTGGATTCATCAGGGACAGAGTGGGGAGCAGAACAGGCAGATGGGCTGAAATACATTGCTGAGGGGAGCAGCAGGCAGGTCAGGAGAGGTCTGCCACACCATGTGGGTCACCTCCCTGGCTGGGGTTCGAACTCCTGCTACAGTGGCTGTGACAGCTTCACAGTGCTATGCTTTAACCCATTGCACCACCAGGGAGAGTCAGTTTTCTCATCTCCTTTTTCTAGGCAGTTAAAGGGCTATGTTAAACAATATCTAGGACAAAAAAAATATTAAAACCTACAAGGCTTGCACTGAATTTTAACCTCTGCCCCAATACACAAGGCTTTATATTTGAGATTCCTGAGCCTAAAATTTTTCAAGCTTAAAATGAAAATGACGGATATATATGGTCCTCTAGCTCTTCTTGATTTCCTAATTAAAATTTCCAGCCTACCAAAAGTGACATACAAATGTAATGCTATTCTGATAAAAATCTCAATGACATTCTATAAAGAAATAGAACAAATACTGATGAGATTTATATGGAACCACAAAAAGACATCAAATAGCCAAAACTCTCCTGACCAAAATGAAAGAGAACGGAGGCATCACACTCCCAGACTTCAACCATACTACAAAGCCACAATAGTCAAAAGTGCATGGTACTGTAACAAGAACAGACATACAGACTAATGGATTTGAATAGAAAACTCAGATATAAGCCCACAGGTTTATGGACAGCTAATTTTTTGACAAAGGAGCAAAGAACATGCAATGAAACAAAGAAAATTTGTTCAACAAATGGTGTTGGGGAAACCGGGCTCTATATGCAAAAAAAAAAAAAAAAAAAAGAAGCTAGATTAGTACCTTGCACCATGCACAAAACCCAACTTGAAATATATTAAAGAACTAGACATAAGAACAGAAACATAAAATACCTGGAAGCAAAGAGGGGTGAAACATTACACGACACACACCTCAATAACATCTTTAAAGATACATCACCCAAAGCAAGAACAGTGAAGGAAAGGATAAACAGCTGAGACTACATCAAGTTAAAGAGCTTCTGTACAGCAAAAGAGACACTACACAAAACAAAGAGCCACCCCCCTGACTGAGAGAAAACTTTTGCACACAATACTAATGACAAAGGACTGATCACAGAGGTACACAAAAAGATGATGAAACTAAAAAATAAAGTGTACAACCCCATCAAAAAATGGGAGAAGAGCTAAAAAGACACTTTTCCAAAGAGGAAATGCAGATGGCCAACTGGCACATGAAAATAGGTTCACCATCACTTGTAATAAGAGAGATGCAAATTAAAACCACAATGAGTTACTACCTCACACCAGTGAGAATGGCAAATATTAAAACAACTAGTAACAACAAATGTTGGTGAGGATGTGGAGAAAAAAGAGCTCTCCTACACTGCTGGTGGGAATGCAAACTGGTACAACCACTATGGAAAGCTGCTTGGAGGTTTCTCAAAATGCTAAAAATAGAGCTTCCATATGACCCAGCAATCCCATTCCTAGGTATCTACCCAAAGGACACAAAAACACTGATTCAAAAGGACACTTGTACCCCCACATTTATTGCTGTTCTAAAGGTGACTGGATTAAACAGCTGTGGTACAAATACACAATGGAATATTACTCAGCAGTCAAAAAGATAAACACATGCTTTTGGCAGCAACATGGATGGAGATGGAAGGGATCATGCTTAGTGAAATAAGGCAGAAAGAAAAGGAAAAATACCAGATGGTTTCACTCATAGCAGGAGCCTAAGGGATCAAGTTTTAAAAAAAAAAAATTGTAATAAAGTAAAAATGAAAAAAACAACTAAAAACCAGAGACATTTTATGGGAGTAGAAAGGGGACTGGGATCAAAACTGGATCTGAGACTACTATGAACAGCGATGTGCAAACAAGTTCAACAGAAGAGATGGACAAATCCCTACACCTCTACAAGAGTGCACAGAACTCTGGTGATGGCACATGGGTGAATTGGTGGTGGGAAATCCACAGGGATTACAACCGAGATGAAAAAAATGCACAAAATGAAGAATGATGTAAAAAATAAATAAATTATAAAAAAAAATTTCTGGACAAAAAGTTTATAGGATACTCTTGATGATAAAGCAAACCAATTTAAAATAAAAAATCCAACTTTTATTCAGTACTATTCCTTTGCTTCAAATGAGAGAAATATGCATTTTAACATGAAGAAATAAGATATTGTTTTTCTTTACCTGGTGATTAAGATAATAGTTAATTTAGTAATTATACAGATGTGTTACACTAGAACCAACAATGCAAAGGTCTAAAGAATTTAATCATTTAAACTATCATAAATTAACATCTTACCATAACTTTAGATATCCTCTGTTCATAAGATTAGAATATCACATTTCAAATATACGCTTTGTGATATACTTATGGTTAAAATAAAATGACACCTGGAATGTCTTTTAATTATTCTGCCTTTGCCCTCCTGCTTCAAAAGTTCTGATGTTTGAGAGTGATAAAAAAAAAAAAGTTGAGGGCCCTCCCTGGTGGCGCAGTGGGTTAAAAGCACTGAGAAACTAAAGCCATTTCCGCATGAGTTCGATCCCCACCTGCCCAGGAGGTGATCCACATGGAGAGGCAGACCTCTCCTGACCCGCCCGCTGCTCCCCTCTGCTCCCCTCAGCAGTGTACTTTGTCAGTCAGCCTATTCTGCTCCCAACTCTATCTCTGGTAAATCCTCTCACCGCCCCTGCATCTCTGGCCTGTACCCCAGTTCTGTATGCACAAATAAATAAATCTTAAAAAACAAAAAGTTGAAACTCTGTGGTGATTCATTTGTTTTTGTGTAGAGCTGGAATTTCCCAAGAAAAAATTAATTGTATTTGGTAAAGGGGAAAAAAAATGCAATTTCTTATATTAAAAAATTAAAAGAAATAATCTCAACTGATGTGAAAAAATGATAAATTGGGCATCAAAACTCAAAAATATTGGTCTTGGAAATACATGTGGTATTTCCAAAAGTCACAGAATGAAAAATAATTGCAAGTAACATATCTGAGAAAAGACTTTTTCTTGGAAAAAGCTCAATCAGAAAACAACCCAATTCGAAAGGGGGGCAAAATATTTTTACCCAAGTAGATAGACAATAAACAATTACATAAGAGATGCACTTTACTAATCATTAAGAAACTGCAAATTCAAATTCAAACTTTTTGTAAAGAAACCAATTAGTAGGATGATCAAAATGAAAGCTGTCTACACCAAAGGTTAGCAAGGATATGGAGCTGGTGGCAGTTGTACAACTGTGGAAAAGAGTTTAGCAGTTTCTTAAAAAGTTAAAGTCACCCACTACAAGGTAATATATAACCAACAGAGAAAAAAATACATATCCACACAAAGATTAATATGATTGTTCACAGTAGCTGTTTTTTCTAACTGCCTAAACCTGTAAACAACCCAAAAACCCATCATCTGAAAGATGGAATTTAGCTGAGAAAAAAAATTTGCTCGTGATTATAAAGAAATGCACTGCAATGCCAGAATTTGAATCCAGGTCTAAAGGTTTACAGAGCCTACACTTCTTTCCTTTATACAAAAAGGATACTGGGATCTATTCCAGAATTACAGCATGATAAAAATGCAAATACTAGCTAAACTGATACTTCCCATATCTAGGCAGATAAGGAGTTAAGATCACTTCACAGAAAAGGTGTGGACTAAGGCTTCCCTGATAATACAGGGGTTAAGTCTCAGTGATATTAAGCTCTCACCAGCCACTATAAAGAAAAAAAGTTAGGAGCTTTAAGGTATGTACTTGGAAAGTGGGCACCTTAATAATGTGGCAACTGAAACTGTGTTAATAGTGGCCCCTTACCTGTTAGAAGTTAGCAGGAATGTGGTCCTTTTAAACCCCTTAGCCAAAATCCCACAGGTATTCTTCCACATAACAATTTGGGATTATTTTAAGATCCAAGTTGAAAGTAAACAACACCCTAGTTCAAATTTAGGAATTCCCACTGTTATATATATATATATATATATATATTTTAAGATTTACTTATTTATACATAGAGAATTGGGGTACAGGCCAGAGGTGCAGGTAGTGAGAGGATTCACCAGAGACAAAGTGGGGAGCAGAACAGGCAGATCGATGAAGTATACTGCTGAGGGGAGCAGCAGGCGGGTCAGGAGAGGTCTGCTGCGCCATGTGGTCACCTCTGGGGCAGGCGGGGATTGAACTCATGCTGCAGTGACTCCAGCCTCCTAGTGCTGTGCCTTAACCTGCTGCGCCACCAGGGAGGGCCCCCCACTGTTATATCTAATAGCAAAAATTTTGTACCAAAAAGAGAAAAAAAACCCCAAATTTAAAAATACTAGTAGAAGGCAGAAGGTAACAAAGCTTAATAAACAAATATAAATGTTTTGTTTTGATGAGGAACAACCAAGGCAATAGGACCAGAAATAATAAGCCAATAGTCAAACAAATATGACAAACTAATGCATTTCACAAGGAGACCTTTTTAATCTTTCAGGCAGGCACAACAAAAAAAGCCCATACATTTATGTAGCTATTTGTTTCTGCCAAGCAGCCACAAGGCCAGGCAACTGTTAGGAATAGTTAAGAGTTTCCCCACTTTTCTTACTTTTAAAGTAAAAAATCCCATGTGGGGGGCTTGTTAGTACCAAGCATCATTAACTGGTTCTATTCACATGTTAGTACCACTAAAACCATTTAAAGCATGCTTTTGTAGGATTATCAGTCATATTATCTGTCCTGTTTGAGCAGCAATCAAAGTATGCTATCAAGCCTTCTAACTCACTCTTCCAAATCTCTAACATCAATTCTAAGTAAATACTGTGACATTCAAGGGCATTCTTCTAGAATTTTTTAATGATTCCCTAGCCACAAAGGTACAAAGCCTCAAGTTTTTACTTTTACAAGTAAAAGTAGGCTTTTTGACAGAGTTCACCCAGATCCAGGCTGATGCTCCTGTTGAAAGGGCAGGTCTTCCCTTCTGAGCATTTCAGTCCAGCTGCTTGACTCCAGTAGGGTTGTCCAATTTAGGAAGAGTCCCAGCATCCTTTGAGTTAGCAATTCCTAACCATCTTTGTGTAGGAACAATAGGCTGTTCTCCATCCTGAGTGTTCCATGTCATCAGGAAACAGAAGATCCTGAGGTATGGGGTCGTTTGAAGGGGCTGCATTTTGTCACAAGCATAGATAAGCACCATCTAAGTATAGGTAGTCAGCCTCGGTCAGTATATGAAAACTCAAATGAAAATTATGCTAAAGTTTTAACTCCTCTTCACATTTTAGGGTACTCATGGGCTTTACTGCAGATCTCTGTTACCTTCTTAGTATCACTGAAGCTGCATCATTGTACCTAATTTTTTCAAAAGATGGACTCTGTAGGATATACTTTTAAAAATCAGAACATTCTGATATTGTTTCTGATCAAGGGGGAAAAGGGCTTAGCAAAACTGGTTTTCAAAAGTAGTCAGAGACTTTTTAAAAAAAAAATTTATTTAATTATGCATATGGAACTGTGGTACAGGCCAGAAGTTCAGGGACGGTGAGAGGATTTACCAGAAAGAGTGGGGAGCAGAAGAGGCAGACTGATGAAGTACACTGCTGAGGGGAGCGGCCGGCAAGACAGGAGAGGTGTTACATGCCATGTGGGTCACCTCCCTGGCCAGGGATCAAACTAGAGCTAAAGCAGCTGCAAACTAGCTTCATAGCACTGGGCTACAACCTGTTGTGCCACCAGGGAGGACCGCCAGAGATTATTTAAAATGAGTGCAGTTACACTTGATTAGTTCTGGACCCATCATTAATTCACTCTATTTTGACTCTCTGTCAAGCCCCCAAAATAAATACAGCGTAAAAGGATTCCAAAACTTCAACAAATACGAAATTATTTCTTATGGCATATTACACAACTTTAAAAGCTCTTTGTCATGCTGGTTACAGCTAAAGGAAAAGTTAACAAAGACTAAACTATATTACACTCAGTTTCAATCTAATTCTCCTCCTAGGTTAAACTCTAGCTTAAACCATACACAGCACAAAAGATTAATTCCCAAGGATATTTTACTTATGGATTCAAGTGAATTACCTGTGGATGAGCTTGGGTTGCACAATATTCAAAACTGGGTAATTTAAGAATAAATGATATTTAAAATAATAGTATTTAAATCAGAAGGCTTAACTTAAAATTCTGGTTGATCTTAGAGATTTTGTTACCTCAGAAAATAATTAAGTCCATTTGAATATCAGTTATTAAATATGAGAATACCAGAGCTACATATATATCACAGGATGAATGCAAAGAAAACTTAACCTGTATAGGAAAGCTACTGTAAACCACTGTTATATAATCAGTTTTACAATAACATTTTGATTTACAAATTTCATAAAAACTTAAATTTTAATCAAACCCTGTCAACAAAAATATTTGTGTCAATACTAACTTGTCAAATCTTATTGTAGTTTAAGTCCTAAGTCACTCATTTTAGAAATTTAGCAACTTAAATATCAGTAAAAATTGCATCTTTCGAAACCTGACAACAGAAATTTAAAAAGTATCTTTCTCTGAATCACTATCAAGACTACCTGTATCTTGTGCTGCTTGCCACTATTTGAGGAACAGAAAGTTACCCCAACTGTGAAATCAATGCTGAGATACAGACTGAGACAGAAGCACTAGCTTGTTTCACTCTGAAATCAAAGAATGTTTCATGGTACAATATTAAAATATTTTTTATGCTAAAGCAAACCACATTTTATCACTACCATTATTCTCCTAAACTCAAGTCCTTTTAACATGTACATACAATATACCATTTTACATATAATAACATTTGTTTCTTTTTTTCCAAAACGATCAGTCAAGCCAATGTTTGGTCAACCCTTATCTCCACTGTACCATTACTGACTAGACAGACTTTGGGCTTAAAACAAGTATGGCAAATGCCCTTTGCTTCTCAAGATGTAGATCCCACTCAGATGCTCTCCTAGTTTCCACAGCTGCAGATTAATCTATTCAATAACAAGTATCTCTTCTTTTAGGGAATAGAACTTGATCAGAAATGACCCAGTGTACAACTACTCCCAGGCCAGCTCCGTATTTGTTTCCTGAGAAAGATCAGTTCACAATATGCAGTCTAGTTGAAGGGCAGCTCAAGCTCCAGGCTCACCATCTCTCTAGCATCTCTGGTTCTCTACCTTCTCCAGTTTTTCCAGGATCTGATAAGCCTTTATTCCATTACCAGCCCATTGAACTGTCTTATATTCAACATAGGCACCACCACCAATTTTCTCCCACATTCTTTCTCCCTTCACAAGCGATAGCCAATAACTTTTCAACTGGTTATATAATCAAAGATTTTATGTTTTTCTGAATATTCTAGAAAACATGCTGCTTATAAAACGCTAGCAGCTAGAAAAGTAAGCAATTACTCTAAAAAAAAAGAAAGTCTTCAACTTAAGGGCCTCCCTGGTGGCAAAAGGAGTTAAGTCTTAGCACTATGAAGCTATCCTCAGCCACTGCACTCTGTCTTGCCTGCCAGCTGCTGCCCTCAGCACTGAATTTCAGTAGATCTGTCTGTTCTGCTCCCCACTCTGTCTCTGGTAAATCCCGTTACACACCCCCACTCCGGCAACTCTGGCCTATACCTCATTTCTTGTATGCATAAATAAAAATAAATCTTTAAAAAGCCTCCAACTTATCAATTTGCAAGTACTGTAAATTACTTGTATCTTCAAATGTCTAACATTTTATACTATTTTAAAAAGCCCTGGAAACAGAAACTTTACAAGGTTCACAGCAAGCATTAGCAGCATCCATAGATATATCAATTCAGATGTAACATTTAACATCAGTACTTCCTTCTCTTTTAAGTTTCCCTTAACTTTTTATTTAAAATAACCACCAAAACACAAAACAACTGCTATTAACCAGGTTGTTCTATGTGCTTCAGATACATTAACCCATAAAAGATCATAAATAACTCTACAAGATAGCTAATACTTAAGACCACCTACAAATGACAAAACTTAAAGAGGCTACTACTTATGGCCATCTACAAATGACAAATGAGTGTCTATAGTGCCTATGCTAAGAGTAGAAGCAGTATAGCTCCACTGTTGTTTGTTGACTACTATGCAGGGTTGTCTTTGATACCTTTATTATCACTTATATTAAAACTAAACCACTAGAGGGCATGGATTGCGACCAATCTTTTCAAAGCCACATCCATAGTATTGAGCAAGAGTCTGAACTTCTCATGAATAAATGATTGTTGGGCAGGTATGCCTTCCTTTCTAGGCTGTGGCTCTTACAGGTCAACAACACACTGCTTCTCATCCTTTAAGAGTGCATGACACCCAAATGAAAACATTGAATACACACAAGTTCTTGTTCTGCAAATTCACAAACACCTGCTGAATTAACTTCTATTTACAAAAACAAAACAACAAAGCCTATTCACAAAGTCTTAAGCCTAAAAACAAAGAAGAATGAGAAGCCCACCTTGAGATAACAGAGCCACCTCTCCAATGGTAACTTTGTAAGAAAGCTGCCTTAAGTATTTACTAGTAGGCAAATACTTGGCTGAAGGCAAAACACTAAGTGAAATGGAAAAGCTGACCTTCTCTACATAATACTACTTCCTCTAAGATAGCTTTTATGAAAAATAAAAACAAATCCGTATTTGGCCAAACAGTTCATTTAATTTAAAAATAATTATTTTTTCATAAAACAAAATAGTAAAATCCCCTTCACTCAAAAGACACTAGAATTTAAAAATTAAGCTGAATTTGGGGAAAGAAAACTACTATTAGACAATGCTAAGGATTAATAGTATTTAAAAGATCCTTTTCAAACTGCAGTCATCTCTGAGTTCATCATCAGACAGGCTCTTCCCCTCAACACACCATCAATTCTACCGTAGTTATCATTTCAAACAGGAAAAATTTCCAAATTATATTCTAGTGCTTAGAAGAGCACATACGAAATGAACGATTTCTTTCTATCAATTCCTTCCCCTCACCAGTCTGCAAACAAATGTATAAGGTTTTTTTTTTTTTTTAAGAATCAACTCCTGAAACTTCAATTTCTCAAAAAGAAGACTAAAAGTACTTCAGGCGGTCTGTGTGATTTGTAAAATTTGCATTTTTAAAGGAATTGCTCTCTAAACGCAGCAACTCTCGCTACGGCCACACCTTACCTTTCCGTAATCCACAAATCAAAAGGGTTTTGGAACAAATCGAAAAGCAGCCCCAGAATTAAGAGATGTTACAGATATGTGATCGCCACCCAAACCCGGGCGACTGACGGGTTGTAGCTGGTCGCTAGGCAAAACCCAAGACAAACTCTTAGGAAAACACACCTTCCTTCCCTCCAGCCTCTTCCTGCCTCCGGGCGGGGGAGGGGGCGCGGAAGACACTCCGGGGGGAAGGACCCACCGAAAATTCCCACTTCCAATCCCTGCCCCTCCAGTTTCTCCTTTCAAAACAGACTGCGGGCAGTTTCGGGGCCCGCAGGAAACGTGAGCGCGATCAGAAGGGTGAGAGGGAGCCGCGCCCCAGCTCCCGCAGGAAGCCGTGCGCTCTTCCGACCGACCCCCAGTTCCCTCGCAGGAGGGCC
>NW_004567117.1:4045840-4066401 GCF_000260355.1 Condylura cristata | reverse complement strand
GCGCCGTTCGCCGCCCCGCGCCCCTCTCCCGGCGGCACGTACGTCGTGGGCGATCCGAGACCAGCGAGGCCGAGGGTCCCACCCTCCGGGCGGAGGAAGCGCCGCCTCCCCGCGCCGGGGGCCCTCGCCCAGTGGCTGGTAACAAAGCCCCGGCCGGTGCGCGGGGGGCTGAGTGACAAAGTCGCCCGGGTCCAGCCAGCTCTCGCGCACAAACGTGGGAGTCCTAGGCCGAGCTTACTCCCCCCGGGTCCTGCTAATCCTCAGTGGACGAGACGGGCACATCCTCCAAGCAGAGGCAGGCCTGGGTTCCAATCTTGATTCTGTCAGTGGGCGTGTGACCCGTTTGTGAAAAGAAAGACGATACTTGCCTCCTGCGGTTATTGGGATTCGTGAGGAATGTGGGAGCCCAGCACAGCCCTTGATGAGTGCTCTTGGAGGAAGGCTCCCTGTTTTTCTTTTAACAAGAAGGATAAATAATGTTGGTAGAAGTTGCAGTATTCGACCTAAACCTGTGTCAGATTTTATTGTCCCCAGTTTGTGTGTGTGTGTGTGTGTGTGTGTGTGTAATGAGCTAAACTCAAGCGCAAAGCGGAGGCGTAGCCCATTTTTCTTCATCTCACCCTCTGTCTTTCTAACCTACTTTAACTTCACCGAAGGCCTCCAAAATGGTGATCACCTGAAATGGAATACTAAACTGGAACCTGTGTAATCGATGCCACTTTGGAGGTCTGGGAAGGGAATGCTAAGTAGTTAATCACCTTGTTCCTTTCTGCAGTATAGTTTTAACCAAGGATGCTGTATTAGCATTTAACGCTGCCCAGGAATCTGAAATTCTTAATTCTATGTAGTAAAATGTGATCTACATAACTAGTTCAGAAACTTCCCCCTCGGATCTTACAAGAATGGAACACAGATTGTACAGTATGTATTACATTCCTAGAAATAATAAAAAGCAGAATAAAATCTGTAACTCCCAACTAGAATAATTAAAACTAAAGGCCAAGCTTTCATATTTCCCTTCTTCCATTGCAAGAATACTCTTACAATGAATTCAGCTACCATAAACGCAAAATGACAAGGAAAGAGAAATTCACAAACTATCAGAAACCAAGTGCAAAGCAGGGACTGAGCCCATGTTTTCTGACCTCAACTCACAATTCCTAGCTAATCTATTTGAACTTCACCGAAGGCCTCCAAAATGATGATCTCCTGAAATGGAGTTCCAGTTGACTCAGTGACTCAATTCATGAATTTCTTGTCTACCACTTAGTTTGGGGGTTGGGGGGCGGGGAAAGGTGGAGAGGGCAGGGTGGAATCCAGAACTTTGTGGAAGAGGATGGAGACTTGTCACTTAACTGGTGATCTCTGCAATAACACAAGGTCCACAGAGAGCAACTGTGCTTTAGCTGTTAGACATATAAAGAGAAAACTGATTACCCAGCAAACTCAGACATATCCTCAGTGATGGTGATAAAATAGGTTTTGTTCTAAATGCTAGCTTAAGCTATAGCATGAGGTCTTTGTAGCTAGGCCTCACTAAGTTTTATCTCATTGTTTTCTGGGATGGCAGCAAAGTAGAAGGGTTCTGTGTAATTTTGCCCATGTTCAGATGTTAATGCACCTGGTTATCATCTTCCCTGCTTCACACATTACAACAGAGCTTGTTTATAGATAGTTCAGTAAGCATGTCCTTATAATTAAGCACAAATATATATCTTTTCCACTGGATTTTCTTTTCTTTTAGTCCTTTCTCAAAGATCAAATAGTGTTTAAACCAGCAGTTATTCTGTAAACTACACTTATTCCCTCCTTGTAAAAAATAGTATTTAGGGTGGAGTGAGGAAAATGATACTTGAATAAAAATCATTATTCTATGTGCCCTTGCCCCAATTTGACTTACAGTGAAACCTGTGAACGCTAGAAGCCATGTGTCATCCGGGGATTAGAGCACAACCTCAAGTCAGAATTCTTAACCCATTCTACCACGAAATCTATAAAATAGTAGGAGTGTCACAAGTCAGTTACTAAGAAGGTATACTTAGGGGCATCCTGGTGGTGCAGGGGTTAAAGTCATTCTATCAATCTATCTCCAGCCTCTGCAGCCTGAGTTCTATCCCAGCCAGGGAGGTAACACACATGGCACAGCAGACCTCATATCTCACCTGCTGCAGTGTATTTCAGTAGATCTTCCTGTTCCTGCTCTCCACTCTGTTCCTGGTGAATCCTCTTGCCCCCTGCTCTTCTAGCTTGTACCCCAGTTCTCGTATGCATGCATAAATAAAAATAAATCTTAAAAAATAAAAAGATATATTTAGCTATATGGTTAACTAAGGGCTGACTTTTTCAGAATAAATCCAACCAATGATAGTGAAAACTTTGATTAGTAGCCAATGAACCTTGGGAATTGATGCAGTTGGCTCTTGTAACAAATATCAAGAAAACATTGCTAATGACACAAATAGAAAATCTACCTGTCATTACTAGATGCTATCCCACTTCTAATTTTTGAATTGGCAATTAAGTCATTTACTTTTTCTTCAATATAATTCCTGAAACTGAAAGCATATAAAAATCAGGCTTATTAGTTATTAAATAATAAGAAATCAATCAACCTGAATTTGCAGAGATACTTAGCAATAAAAGTACTTTTGAGAGCCCTTTCTGGTGGCACAATGGGTTAAAGCACAGCACTATGAAGCTAACCGCCGCTGCTTCAGCACCAGTTTGATCCCTGGCCAGGGAGGTGACCCACATGGTCCAGCAGACCTCTCCTGCCTCACTATTGCTCCCCTCAGCAGTGTATTTTATTGATTTGCCTGTTTTGCTCCCCATTCACTCTGGGGAATCCTCTCTCTACCCCTGTACCTCTGATCTGTACCCCAGTTCTGTATGCACAAATAAATCATTAACCACGCTGGTGAGGTATACCACCATACGTTACCACTACCAAATAAGGAACAAATTTTTTCTTTTCAAACAATTGCCAAACTCACACAGAGCCTTTTATATATATTTTAGTAATTTTCTTATTTTTCCTTTTTATGCTTCTAGCCGCTTTTAAAGCCCCATGTCAGGATGACATTCCAAAACGTGAACGAAATCTTGGCTTTTGCCAGGGGTTTTTTCTCAGGAGGTCCCAGAAAACAGAGGAGGGAAGGAAAAGGGAGGGAGGAGGTTAGGGGTGTAGGATGAGGAGGAGAGGGGAGGGGAGGACATAGTTACAGAACTGAACCCTGTCTAGAGATAACCCTGTTCAGACTGTTCTTTCTGCTTTACAGAACTGTGAAAAGCTGCCTGTGGAATGCAACAGAACATGAGCTTTGCTGCAAGGTTCTCAGCACAGGCTTGTTTACAATACATAACTGCATCCTGTTAGAACTGCCACTGTAAAACATTTAAGCTAGTCCTTGAAAAACGTTATTTTGTTCAATGTCCTTTCACTATGAGGTTGACACCGGAAAAAAATCAACTTCCATTGTCTTGGGAGTTTGTACCTTCTCTTGTCTGCGTGGTTTTTCTCAGGGTTAGCCAGGTTCCTCCTGCATTCCAACGATGGGCATGTGAGATCATTGTCATGCCTTAGTTGTCCCCTTTGAGGGAGGAGGAAGGGAGAGAAAGACAGACATATGCCCTGTGATGGAAGGGTGTCTGGGATTGGGTCCTATCTTGATCCTGATCTTTGGGAAAGGCTCTGGCTCCTGAAGTCCTGAACTGGAATAAACATATTACAAAATGAATGAAAGAATGAATGTGACATAATTGTTTCAGATCAGAAGTGTTTTGGGGTCTTTGGACATTTGGTGATGTTTTTGTAACCATAACCATAAATTTGTCATTGGAATATAATTTGATATCAATTATCATGTCAGATTGTTTTCTTTTCTTTATACTTCATTTTTCATAAATTTTCAGTTCCAAGAGTCTATAGTGGACTTGAAATAAAGATTTACTGTATAAAGGAAAATAGACATTCTCTCGTTCACCATGGGAAGCAATCTAGAGCTTTTCACAGTACCAAAGGTTAGTAGAACCAAAAGGATTCTCCACTGAGGAATTTTGTAGTTAATCCAGTCGAGGTGGTTTGAAATCCTATGTAATTTTTCCAACCATTTTAATTACATTTAAAAAACTAAGATTTGCGGGCCTCCATGATGTCTTAGGGGTTAAGTCTCAGCACTGTCACCAGTAAGGCCTGAGTTTGAACCCAGGCAAGGGAGATGACCCACTTGATTAAGCAGACTGCTCCTATCTCTTCTGATGCTCCCCTTAGCAGTGTATTTCAGTAAATCCACATCTTTGGCCCTTCATTCCCTCTCTCGTGAATCCCATCAGCATGCACGTACACACAAGCACTTCTGGCTTACATCCCAGTTCTCTGCAAAAAACCCCACCAAAACCAAAACCTAAGTTGTGAACATTAAGTGGATTAAACTGGCAGTGTGGATTTTATTTACATCTTTCTCTTAAAATGCAGAAAGCGGCCCTCCCTGGTGACGCAGCGGGTTAAAGCGCAGCACTGAGAATCTGAAGCCACTTCCGCATGAGTTCGATTCCCGCCTGCCGCCTGCCCCGGAGGAGACCACATGGCGAGCCAGATCTCTCCTGACCCGCCCGCTGCTTCCCTCAGCAGTGTACTTCGTCAATCTGCCTGTTCTGCTCCCCACTCTGTCTCTGGTGAAGCCTCTCACCGCCCCTGAGCCTCTGGCCTGTACCCCAGTTCTGTATGAATAAATAAATAAATCTTTAAAAAAAAAATGCAGAAAGCATTAGATCTAATCATATTCAAAGCAATAGAAAGAGCCATATCTGGCAAGATTATGTGCAGAGGAAATGTTTATTATTCTGAATGTGGATGGGTAAGTAAATTTGAAGCAGAAAAAAAAAACCATAAAGCAAACCACATATTCAAACCCTCCCCCCAAAAATCTGTGATTATACCTTGATTCTAATGGTCCTTTAATATTATGATTCAAAAGAAATTCTTCCATTCTGATTTCTCATCTGTTGTAATTCTTTGTAACAAAATTGTTTGAGTTCCTGGCATTTGGTAAGAAAAAGTTGCACAAAGACAGAAACAATTGACACATAAAGATAGTTAATACCTTTTTTTTTAAGTTTTATTTATTTATGTATATAGAACTGGGGGCACAGGCCAGAGGTGCAGGGGTGGTGAGAGGATTCACCATTGAGAATGATATTGGCTATGGGTTTGTCATAGATGGCTTTTATTATGTTAAGGTATTTTCCTTCTATTCAAGAATCTTGTGGACCTTCATCATAAATGGATGTTGATTTTTGTCAAATGTTTTCTTAGCATTTTTCTTTTTGTTGATGTGTTAGATTATATTAATCAATTTTCAAATGTTGAACCATCCTTGTTCCCCTGGAATAAATCCCACTTGGTCATGGTGTATTATCCTTTTGATGCATTGTTGGTGAGGATTTTATTGAGAATTTTACATGAGTGTTCTTTAGGAAGATTGGCCTGTAGTTTTCTTTTTTAATGTTGTCTTTGTAAGAGAGATACTAGTTAAATTCTGGTAGAATTCATTTGTGAAGCTGTCTGGCCCTGGGCTTTTGTTTTGGGGAAGGGTTTTGATTACTGTTTCAGTTTCAATGCTTATGAGTGGTCTGTTTGGGTGTTCTATTTCTTCTTTATCTAGCTTTGGATGATTTTATAGTTCTAGGAATTTGTCCATCTCTTCTAGATTGTTGAACTTGTTTGCCTATAAATGTTCATAATAGTCTTTAATTATTCTTTTGATTTCTTCTGAGTCTGTTGTAATTTCTCCTCTTTGGTTTATGATTCTATTTGTTTTCCCCTATTTTTTTTTCTTTGTGAGCCTAGCTAGAGCTTGTCTATATTGTTTATTTTCTTAAAGAACCAACTCTTGGTTTTGTTTGCCTTTTACATTGTTTTTTATATTTCTGTTTTGTTTATTTCTGCTTTGATTTTTATTATTTCCTTTGTTATTCTGGCTATTGTGTTTTTTGTTGTTCTTTTTTAGTTCTTTGAGATTAGAGATTAAATCGTTTTTTAAATTTTTCTTTTTCTTTAAAAAAAAAAAGAGGTTTATTTATGTATCTGTACAAGAGCTGGGGTGTAGACCAGAGGTGTGGTGGGTGAAAGGATTCACCAGAAACAGAACAAGTGTCTGGGAAGTAGAACAAATGGATCTAAGTATTTCCTGGAGATAGCAAAAGGTTGGATTTTGTTTTCTAATTCAGCCTGCTACTCTGTGTCTTTTTATTGATGACTTTAGTCCACTTATTAGTGTTAATATTGATACATTTGCCTCTGTATTTGCCATTTTGTCTGTCTTTTGTGATTTTATTACTTTCCTTGTTCTGTTCTTCCTATTCACTCTTCTGTTGATTTTGGCTTTACATTCTAGTAATATTTTTCAGACTAGGGGGTTTAGTCATATTGAATTTCTTGAGATTCTGGTTGAGAAGATCCTTATTTTTCTTCTTCAGAGAGGAAGAAGAGCTTTGTGCCATTCTTGGATGGCATTTGTTGACTTGGAATTTGTTAAATATGTTGCTCCATTTCCTTTTACTTGTAATGTTTCTTTGGAAAAGTCTGATGTCAGCCTGATTGGTTTTTCTTTATAGGTTATCTGTTTCATCCTCATTCTATTTTTCATTTTTTTTTGGCTTTTGGAAGCTTTACTCTTATGTATCTTGCTGTAGTTCTCCTTTGGTGTTCTTCTAGCTTTCTGTATGTCTAGTTTCTTCTCTTTCTCCATACTTGGGAAGTTCTCTTTGATTATCTCCTTGAGTAGCTTCTCAGTATCTCTCTCCTCACCTTCTGGGATTCCTGTAATTCTTATATTTCCTTTTCTTAGGGTGTCAGGTACTTCTCCTATTGTTTATTTTTTCCAGAGTTCTTTAGCCCCCCCCCCATTAATCTTTTAATATTCTGTGTTTCCACCATTTCCTTCTTTTAAGACTCAATTTCATTCTTCAGTTCATTATTTCTCATATCATCCTTTTCCTTTTCATCTTCTTTACGGTTTTTAACCATGTGATTCTAAATTCTCTGTCTTTCAGGTGGAGACATTCTTCCTTATCATTGTTGTTGAGTTCTGAAGGCAGATTTTCTTTTTGTGTTGTGTCCTTCCCCGGAGGGCTTGCTTGGTTACTTGTAGTTTTCCTTCTCCCTGTTGCTAATTTTCTCATTTTTTCCATACATTGACCAGGCATCTCTTTGGGGTGTTCCTATTGGGACACCGGAAAGTGGTGGTCAGACCAAGTGTAATGCCGTCACGGCCAGATTTCACAGGATAGCAATACTGTGAGTGGGTAGATAGGTGCTATCCCTGACGATCACTGATTGTAAGCTGCTGGTCTCTTCCCCTACATGCACATTTTACTCTACAATACCAGGCATGGTCTGTGCATGTGGTTGGGGCTCATGCATATGCTAACCCTGTGTGTGGGCCAAGAGGCACTCTCCCAAGCCTTCCCTGTGGGGTCTGGGCTCTCCCTCTGCCTTCTTGGCTTTATTTGCTGTTCCAGATGTGGTACATGAGTGCACGGGGGTCACTGGCCTCCAATAGTTCTTTGAGTTAGCAGGTGTTACCCTGGGACTGAATGGGGGTCACTGGCCTCCAGTAGTTGTGTGAGCTAGCAGGTGTTTCCCTGGGACTGAACAGGGGTCACTGGCCTCCGATAGTTCTGTGAGCTACCAGGTGTTTCCCTGGGACTAACTGTCTACCTTTGCTTGTGGGGCCATCCCTCGGCCTTTACTACATTCCAAAAGGGGTGCTAGTGTGTGGTTGCTGGCCTCTGACAACTTTACTGGGCTTACCTGGGACCCACCTTTCACTTTGGTGGAGCCCTCCCTTTGCCTTTCTTTAAACTTTTTATTTTGAAATCATTACAAATTCACAGGAAGTTGCACAAAGTTGTACAGAAATCCTGTGTACCTTTTACTCAATTTCCCCCCAATCACATGTTTGTAAACATTTTTGAAATGCATTTATCAGGAATTAAGCTAAATGTGTTTATGTACTTTCTGCTTTAATCCTTGAAAGTATTGTAAAGTAGGTATTAATATTTCTGTTTTAAAAACAAAGGAAAGCAAAACTCAAAGAGGTTAAGGACTTGACAAAGGTCAAATAATAAAGAGGGGATTTGGAATTCAAATATTGGGTCCCTAATTCTAATAGTAAAAGCATTTTGTTGGGCCTCCCTGGTGGCCCAGGGGGTTATGTCACTGACGATGACTTAATGAATGATGAAGTAATCCACAGCCACAGCAGTTCAGTCTCTGGCCAGAGAGCTACCCATATGGTATAGCAGACCTCTCCTGTCTCTCCTGCTGCTCCCTTCAGCAGTGTTTGTATGCATAAAAAAAATCTTAAAAATAAAAAGGCATTTTGTCACATCCACCATTTTTCCATCAAAATGTTCCCTCTGCCAATCTCAAGCCTCAGGAGATCCTGTCTTTTAACATAGATGGTGTTGGTATCATTTTTAATTCCAACCAGGTCAAAACTGTTTTCTGCTAATTTTGCTATTGGAACATTTAAATAATCACCTTTTTAATTTTTTTCTCACCTCACATCCTGAACAAGGTATTGAGCACATCAAAACCATACAGCAATCTTCTATATAACCTTTTCAAATTTATTTCTGGCAAGGACATAAAAGTTATCTTTCTTGTGTAGTAGTTTGCTCATATAATTTCTTTTAAAGTCCTTTCTACTTTCTCTTTCATATCATATCATACCTAGTGCCCTAAACCTCACGAGCTACTATTTAAGCTTCACGAGACTTTGCTGGAGGGCCCTATTTACCACCTTTTAACTCTTTTTTAAGTGAAATTATCCTGGGTTAGAAACACAAACTTCTTCAAACCATGTTCTTGGGGTATTTTTATGTATTTATTTATTTATTTTTGTATTTTTGCTATGGCTGCTTTTGCTGTTGGGGCAGGAAGAGGGAAAAGTTCACATATTTGTTACATAAGTACATGTTCTTGGAAAATTCAGAGATTATCAAGAAAAATATTAAAACGAAAATCACCAAAACAGTCCGGAGATCAGTGAAATTAGTGTAATTTGACCTCATTTTGAGTTTTGAGAACCCATATAAATATTTTTAAACATCTATATTAACTCCAAACTATAAAATTCACTCACTTAAAATGTATGGTTCACAAAGATAATTAGCATGGATCCTCCTGAGCAAGGATGATGCACAAATTCTTGCAGCATCTCTATTCTTATCAGCCAGAAGGAGAAAGACAGATATCATATGGTATCCCTTATATGTGGACTATGACAAGGTCTCAGACAAAGACACACTTTAAAATGGACCCTTGAGAGCTGGCATAGATCTTAGGCCCCCTGCCCCAGGGGAGAGGGAGGAGTCCAAAGGTGGGTGGGACTATGGGGGAGGGCTATGGGTGACTTGGTGGTGGGAAAACTACAGTAACCACACCTGAAAGGAGCAATCCTCTACTGTCAGAATAGTAACAGGGATAGAAAACAATGGACCTTCATTTTAAAAAAATGTCATTAAAGACAAAAAGAAATGTAAAAAAAAAGTGTTCAATACAATGATTTTGAAAATATCCACAGAATTGTGCTGCCATCACCATGTCTAAGTTGGGACCCTCTCCACCATCCTGAAAGAAATGAACCCTTCAGCGATCACTCCCATCACCAGTCCCACACACCCTGGGCTGGAAACACTAATTTCTACCTATTTGATTGTGACTATTCTGGACATTCTGCTTAGTGGGTTCATACAACGTGTGTCCTTTTCTGATTGCCTGTTTACACTTAGCATGTTTTCAAGTTGTATCAAATATATTTCAAGTTATATCTACCTCTAGTGGGCATCAGTATTTTTAGTGCACCACAGAGCCTTTCATTGATTCACTTTTCAGTTGGTGAACATTTGGGTTTCCACTTTCTAGCTTTTTTTTTTTTTTAAGATTTTATTTATTTATGCACACAGAACTGGGGTACAGGCCAGAAGTGCAGGGGCAGTAGAGAATTCACCAGAGACAGAGTGGGGGAGCAGGACAGGCAGATTGACAAAGTACACTGCTGAGGGGAGCAGCGGGCGAGAGATAGGAGAGGTCCGTTGTGCCATGTGGGTCACCTTGCAGGGCTGGGGATCAAACTCACTGAAGCCACTGCAGCAAGCTTAGTGCTGCGTCCTAAACCACTGCGCCACCAGGGAGGGCCCCACTTCCTAGCTTTTATGAACATTCATGAACAAGTTTTTATGGTGATAAATGCTTTCAATTCCCATAGAACTGTACCCAGAAGTAGAATTGCTGGATTACATGGTAACTCGAAATTGAGGAATTGCCATGTTGGCCAAAGCCACACCATTTTATATTCCCATTGGTAGTGTATGAGAGTTCTAGTTTCACTATATCCTCTACAAAATTATGTTTCTTCCAAAGTAAAAATATTCTTCAGTAATGGCATACTTAAGTACAGATGCACTATTAAAACTCTTTTCTTCCCTTCCTCGAAGTCTTTAAAGCCTACTTCCATCAGGGAGAGTTTAGGATTCTCAGGGCTCCCCACCTCCACCTCCAGCCACTGCTGAATGACCCCAAACCTGAAATTTGTGAAAAGGGGAAGTGCTAGTGCCTGCCCTGACTTCGCACCTCTCCTGAGACACTCAGCACGGGCTCCTTCCAACACCAGCAGCCTGGCTCAGTAGTGCCTGTCACTCTGAATCCTTGGCTTTGCCACTGTCAGTCTGTGGATTTTGAACAGTTTCTCCTCCTCCTTTCTCTGATTTCCTTTCTCTGCTCAAGAAATGAAAATGAAAAAGTACTTTTCTCAGGGGCCTGTGAGGGCTGTCATTATGTGTGAAGTGCTGAGAGGGGCTTGCACACGGGGAGAATTCGAAGTAAACAGAGCAGGTATTAAATAACCATCCACCGTGAACATCCGAAATTGCTGATACAGGAAGTAATCGTTAGATCTAGCTGGATTCCAATTAACTTTGCCTCTGATTGCTTTCTATTTTTAGCTTTCATTGCTATTCAGTCAACGGAAATTACAGTCCCCCAAATTTAACGGCTCTTCAGAGGGAGTAGGAGATCCCTAGACTCGCAAAGCTTTTATTTCTATCTTTCTGCCATTTCAGAAATGAAATCTTGCCTCGTGGAGGATTATAATGGCATTTGACTTTAGCTTTGGTGATTAGCCCAACTCTACTATTGAACTTCAGCTTTTAATTCAACCAAAGCTTAATAAATCTTAAGATTTATTTATAGAAGAACTGGGGTGCCGGCCAGAGGTTCAGGGGATGAAAGGGTTCACCAGAGACAGTGGTTAGCATAATAGGAGGATTTCCTGAAATACACTCCTACAGGGAACAAGGGGCCAGACAGGAGGGGTTTGCTGTACCATGGTGGGAGCCCCCTGGCCTGGGATCAGAATCTCTGGCGATAAAGGTGACAGTGCTGAGACTTAACCCCTGGGCCACGGGGACTCCAATAAATAAATAATAAAGTTCATGTTTAGCACCCTGAGTTGCTCCTACTCAAAGAGTCGGCTTCACAATGTCAATGGCAGGAATAACCATGACATGGATTTGCTATTAATACCTGAAGATGCCCTTTCAAATATAACTAGGCATTTTAAATAAATTTAAATAATTTGGGTGGGGAATCTCCTTACTTGAAGAGAGAGGGATCTTCTGATGTTGATATTCTGTCAACTAGAGTTCCATACAAATTTATAATTTCCAGAGAAAAGACCACAATATTAATGAGAGTATTGTGAAAGCTGTTATGGGAAAAAAGGGCATTTTAGTTAATTTAAAACAAGAACATTATATACTTTGGGAGTCAATAAACTTATATCAGCATTAACTTCTAATGGGGTAATAGAATGGTGATTATATCATGACTTCAGTCTTTTCAAAATGACTGTACTCACAATTCTATCATTAAATAAAATAATCTGTAAGATCTTTAACTTTCCAAATATTGCCTTTAAGCCAAGATTTTTTAAAAATAAATCTGATTTGAAGATTCTTTGCATCACATAAAAGTGGATTAAAACGTCGATTTTGCAATCTTAATTTCACAAGACAACAAAAATCCAAAACAGCATTAAGAAATCCATAATTTGGGCCCTCCCTGGTGGCAAAGGGTTAAAGCACAGCACTATGAAGCTATTGCAGCCTGAGTTTGATCCTGGGCCATGGAGCTGACCTTGCTCCCCTCAGCAGTGTATTTCAATACATCTGCCTGCTCTGCTCCCCATTCTTCCACGCCTCTAGCCTGTACCTGAATTCTGCATGTATATATAAATAAATCTTTAAAAAATCCATAATTCTATATCTTTAATCTAAATAGATAAACTAAAGCACACAAACAGCAGGGGGAGAGGTCTCAGGAAAAATCTGGGTTCTTAAATACATTTTTTATTCCATTTATTAAACTCCCCAAGAAAATCTGAAGTAGCAAACAATTCCTTAGAGACTGGAGTCTGTAGAAACCAAACATCGTTTGTTGTATCTGCCAACCATTTTTTGTAGTTGGAAGATACATATTTTAAAGATTTTCCCAGACTGTGAGGTGCCTTAGAGAAAACGTGGCACTAAAACCACCCAGTTTCCAGGTAGGAATTTAGTCTCATGCATGCACAGTAGATGACTACAAAAGTGATCTTACTAATGACATTGACAAATTCTGATCCTGCACTATAATGTAAGACTTTAAAATATTGCTTGCTAAAATATTTAAGAGTAAAATTAAAGTCATAATGAACGTTTTGATAACATGTCATTTATTTTCACACTCCAGCCGCTTAATCTGTGCTGGTGATAGTCAGCTTCTGCTTCAGCAGTGAGTGAATTGGGAGCTCTCCCAGTTTTGGTTGAATATTGTTTGTAAGATCGAGTGATTTGGCATTTGGCTGCGATATGTATTCAGTACACTGCTTACACATAATGAATAAATATGGTATGTACATGCATGGCACGTGTCTTACTACAATTTATTTTTCTTCCTTATCTCTCAAATCCACTTGGATTGATAAGGATACTAGCTTATGATAAGATAAAAATATTCTAAAAATATATTAAAGAACTATAACATTCCCTTGAATGTCAGTAAAATCATCTTATTTGGGGGTGGGCAAATGACTTATGTAGACATATCTCCAAAGAAGACCTGTAAATGGCAAAAAGGTACATGGAAAAAATGGTAATAATTACTAGGAAAATTTGAATAAAAACCTATGTCACACTTGTTAGGATGGCTATTAAAAAACCCCAATAACCAGAAATTAATGTGGTAGCAAGGATATAGAGAAATTGGGATACTTGTATATTGTTGGTTAGAACAACAGTGTAGCCACTGTGAAAACAATACTGTAGTTCCTCAGAAAATTAGACAGAATTACCTGGTGACCAAGTAATTCCAATTCTTGGAAAATACCTGAAAGAATTGAAAGCAGATACTCAAATAGATTTTTTTGCACTGGTGTTCATGGCATCGTTATCCACATTTTCACAACTGCTGAAAGTTAGAAGCAACTCACGTGTCCATTGATAGATGAGTGGATGAACAAAATGTGGCATAGTCACATAACAGAATATTATTCAGCCTTAATAAAAGAGGAAATTTACGTATCTTACGACATGGATAAACCTTGAAGCATTATGGTAAATGAAGTCAATCACAAAAGGATTGTCTGACTCCACTTAAATGGCCTACTTATATGGGGTATTCAAACAATAGAGACAGAAAGTGAAATGGTTTTTGTCAGAAAAGCAGGGAGGGAGAGTGGTGGATTAGTGTTAATGGATATAGAGTTTTCATTTAAGGTGATTAAAATGTTCTGGAGGCAGATAGTAGTGATAGTTATACAACAGTGAGAATGTACTTAAAAATACCTGAACTGGCCCTCCCTGGTGGTGCAGAGGGTTAAAGCACAACACTAAGAAGCCAAAGGCACTTCAGCATGAGTTTGAACCCCTCCCCTTCACCCCAGTTGACCCACATGGCTGGCAGATCTCTCCTGACCTGCCCGCAGCTCCCCTCAGCAGTATACTTCCTCAAACTGCCTATTCTGCCTATTCTGTCTCTGGTGTGAATCCTCTCACCACCCCTGCACCTCTGGCCTGTCCCCGAGTTCTGTATGCATAAATAAATAAATCTTTAAAAAAAAGTACTTGAACTGTATATTTAAAATTGGTAAATTTTATGTAGTGTATGCTACCATAATTTAAATAATTATTTTATATTAAAACATTGATATGTAGTCAATATATTTGACTACAATGTGCAGGATAAGGAAGAGGTACACCTGAAGAAATAAAGGAGATACAGAACGCAGATCAAGTTGCTTTGACTTTGGAGAGGAAACATTTTCCTAGTGCACTAGTTAGAGAGGAGGTTGTTGGAAAGATCTCAACCTCTCAAGGGCCTAGCACTAGCCAGGCCCTCACTTGGGAGTTGAGCTAGGACAGGTACTTTGTTTTAGGTAATGTAAATTTGGGAGGCCTTGGCGCCCATTCCAGAGCCTTCCAGGTGGGAGAGGGGGCATCCCAAGGTGAGAAACTGAGAAACTTGCACATGCCAAGGTCAAAGGGTCTTCATGGGACCAAGAATGTGAGGGAATTAACTAGGAAGCTAGGTGGGAGATAGTCATTAGCCTGACCATGCTGTGCTAAAGGCCAGTGTGTTACTTGACTGTACAACTTTCTCCCTAATCCTGGAAATATAGAAGATGCCCAGAGCTATCCTTGGAAAACAGTAGGGGTGGTGGGAGGGAAAAGGACCTCATCAACTACTCAAGAGGTTTAGTCTTGTCAGAAAGGCTGTTTCTTAGATTTGTAGTCCTATGTGTAGGTGTGGTCCACCTTAATGGTGGATACAGAGGGTGATAGTTGATCCAACTGAGAAAACATGTGGAGCACCAGCTGCTGGAGGCCGGCACTAACTGTGCTATGGCTTTAACCATTTAAGCCACTCCAGTGGGCGGGGCCTTTGAGTATCCCTGCACTGGAGCAGCTCAGGCCCAGTCTCTCAGGCTCTTCTTGAAGCTTCTCTGCCACCTGGCCTCCCAGTTTCACCCCTCAGGGAAAAGTCTCCCTAGCTGACTCACCACTAGCTGGATTACTTTTTGGCTGGTCTCCATGACTTTGCAAATGACCTTTGAAGGGTCTGTGAAGGCCTTGGAATTTAGACTCCAAAGCCTCAGACATGAATTCAGACAAGCACAACCAAGACCCTACCCATCCTTTCAGGGCAGGATTTGGTATTAATATTTTCAAGTAACACCCATATTCATTGCAGATGCTGATGGAAAAATACCCCTACACTTTTATCTCAATTTATTCTGGCTTCAGATAGAGGTAACTGTTCAAGAACCAGGCCTGTTACGTATGTATTTTTCATTGATTAAGAAAAATATTTACTGAGTGCTTCTATTTGCTTCATATTAGGATTCTATAGGATATACTTGTTTAAGGAGCTCACAGTCCAGATATAATAAATAGCAAAATAATGAAATAAAAAGCAGTGAGTGTTTTGATGGAAGGAGGCAGAGGCTGCTTTGGAACATTCAAGATGAACCTGCAAACAAAAAAATCCCTGTTGGAGGTGCTAAATGAAGTGTTCTCCCTGGGCAGACCCTGTAGCACAGCCCCAGGGGAAAGTTCTTTCTGGTGAAGGCTGCTTTTCAGCAGCAGGTATCATTTGCTGTGTCCACCCTATGGGAGGGGAATAGGGGGACTGGAGGAATCAGCTTACCTCGGCTCTTTAGGAACATAATACATCAAGATTAAATGACCTTCCTGCTACCACCCGCTTGTTGGCACCCAGACTCTTGCCTCTAACTCCCCAGCCTTTGTGACCAAGACCTAGGTCCACTGGCACACAGTTTCTGGAGACCCTGAGGCCTCAGACCCTTCTGTAGCTTTCTCATGAGATTCTCCTTAAACTCTCTGGCATGGTGCTTTTAATGAGGAAACAACTGCATAGCAAAGAGCAGTCTATGAAGCAAGCACCAAGGAAAAGCCATATGTAGCTGGCTTGAGATTTTGTTGGATGTGTTATATAGGCCTCAAAGTCCAGCATGGCAGGTAAGCCAGGTACCATTTACAGACCAGGTACTGTTTTCAGTTCAGAAATGATAACTCCTTCAGGAGAGTGTTGCCTAGATATACAAGGGAAAGTCACACTTTCTGCCTTGCCCAGCAAGAGGCTGAACATACCAACCTTTTAGGTCCCCCCTCCTTCTACCACCCAAATTACAAATTACATGCTCATGGGATGTCATCCAAGAGCAGTAGCTACATCAAAAGGTCATAGAGGTTTTCAGAGTCAGAGTCACTCCACTGCTGGTGAAAGTAGAGAGAGGTAACTGAGGGTTCCCAGCTTGATTCAGATGAGCAAGTAGGACAAGAACAAGAAAGGTCGCTGAAGCCACCATGAAGATGCCAAGTGCCATATTATCAGACAGCTATGCAGATACACAGATTCTATCAGGGTGCACGGGTCTGATATGGAAAGGCACAATTGGATAGCCAGAAATAATATAGGCCTGGTTTCCAGCCCAGGCATCCCACTTATTTCAAGAGTCGCTGGTGAGCTTTATTTCACTTGGTTGTGTAATGGAATTGGTACTAGACTTGCTGGGATAACGATGACCTGGTTTATTCAGAAGCAGATGGTAAATGGCAGTCAATAAATGGCTGGCTTCCCAATTTGTCTGCTTCTGTTCCTGCTTTTTTATTAATGGCACCACAGTTCCACCCAGCATCTGGGGGTGTGCCCCCATCGAAAGGACCACGTTCAGTCCCTGTTCCTCTTCCACATTTGATATTGCCAAGTGGTGCCTGACAAGAATGTTCGATAAATATGCTGGCATGAGTTCAGAATTGCCAAGAAAAAAAATCATTTTTTCCCCCTATTTTGCAATTTATAGAGCTCTCTTTTTTAAGTATTTCAATTGTTAATTAAAACAGTCTTGTGAGCTCAAAGGGCAGATATTAGCTTTAACTTATTGATGATGGGCTTGAAGCACTGAATGGTTGGCCTTGGGAATAGCCCTTAGCAGATTTTGGACTGAAACTCATTCCTGACTCAGTCTGAAGTCTTCAGAGAGGTTCTTTACTTTAAGATAGGTACAGAGGCACAGTGAAGAAAAAAAAGAGCCTTATAAACCTTGAATCTTAAATAATTACTATTATTTTAAATTAACTTTTTTTTTAAAGATTTATTTATTCGTACAGAACTGGGGTGCAGGTCAGAGATGCAGAGGGTGAGAGGATTCACCAGAGACAGAGTGGGGTACAGAACAGGCAGATGGACGAAGTACACTGCTGAGGGGAGCAGTGGGCGGGTCAGGAGAGGTCTGCCACGCCATGTGGTTACCTCCGGGGCAGGCGGGAATCGAACTCATGCGAAAGTGGCTTTAGCCTCTCAGTGCAGTGCTTTAACCTGCTGAGCCACCAGGGAGGGCCCTTAAATTAACTTTTAATCTATATAATATCATGCACAGACCCATTTGTTCATAAATTTTTCTAGCATCATGTTTTTCACTTTCATTTTGCACCAGCATTTTTTTTTTTAAGATTTATTTTATTTGTACATACAAAACTAGGGTACAGGCCAGAGGCTCAGGAGTGGCGAGAAGCTTCACCAGAGACAGAGTGGGGAGCAGAACAGGCAGATGGACGAAGTACACTGCTGAAGGGAGCAGCGGGCAGGTCAGGAGAGGTCTGCCACGCCATGTGGTCACCTCCGGGGCAGGTGGGAATCGAACTCATGCGAAAGTGGCTTTAGCCTCTCAGTGCAGTGCTTTAACCTGCTGTGCCACCAGGGAGGGCCTACACAAACATTTTTATTAGTTTTGTTTTTTGAATTAAATCTGTCTTTTTAAAAAATTTATTTTTCTGTTAGATAATTTAAAAGAACTCATCAGGAAGCTGTGTTCTGTGCTTTGTAGGTGTGCTTCCAAGGAAACCTGATTGGATGAACAGATTTCCTATAAACACATCTCAGTTCACCTGTGACCACTGACCCGTTGACCCAAGGCATAGCTTACCATGGGAAGTTTACATGTAGTGCATTTAGCTTGCCTGAGGTCTGTTCATGAAGTAAAAGGACACAAAAGTGCTCGCATTGCTGTGTGTGTTCCTGTATCTGTCCATCATCCTGCCACCAACTATTCTATTGTATCTGCCTTAACCCAGAGAACTAGCTCAAGAATGTGGGAAGAATTTGTGTAGTGTATTAAAATTGTATTCGTTGACTAAAGAGGTGATATTTATTTCAGGACATAATATTTCAGTAAGTATCATATTGAGAAAATTATAGAATTGACTTGCTTTACTATACCATGAACTCAATGAAACTGCTTGGCTTAGGGAGCTGTCTGCTAAGCAAATTGCCTAATACTTATATCACTCTTTCTTAAATTGCAGCTTGAGAGTCCCCTGGTGGGGTTTTCAAAGCATGGATTGCTGGGCCCCATCCCAAGATGTTCTGATTCAGTAGGTCTGGGGTGGGATACCGAGGGGGGGTGTCTGAGAATGCACATTTCTGACATGCTGATGTTGCTGGTCTACAAGCCAGACTTTGTGCATCATGGATATGTACAAGGTTGCAATGAGCTCATGCACTAATCTCACGAATGTTCATTAAATAATTGCTTCTTTTCAATTTTTCTCTTCTGACGTAAAACAGATATTATACTGCAGTGATAAGTTTTAAAACTAGAGAATTTTCAAAATTTCTTGTACTAAGAAATTTCATATGCTAAGAACACAGAGTTGTTTCTGTAGAAGACACCCTCGCATTGAAAGACAAGGGCGATAGAAAGCAGCAGCGTGTTCCCAGCCCCCTAGGGTTGGATCAGTGCGACATGGCCAATCCCTTTTCCTTTCCTAATAGCTGCATCAGTAACACGGTTAGAAAACACAGAAAATGAAAAAGCAGTATTTAAAGACAACTCATTAAAAATCTAAAAGACATCTATCTGTATCTGTAAATGTGAGGGTGAGATCTAGGATATGACTTTGCTGATTCTCGTTCCTTGAAGGAGAAGAGTGAAGAAGTTTCTGGTCTTACAAAATTAAAGCACAATGATATAGATAATTTTGGTAAGATTCAAGTACAAGACACCCAGTGTCTGAGTAGACGCAATCATTTGTGCAGTGAGCTCTTAAGTCAAGGGAGGGGAAAGTTCCCAGGAAGTTATTGTCCTCTTGCTCAAGCCTGTAATTCTATTTTTGGAGTCCTGCAGATCAAGGAATGATGCCAGGTTACTTGTTTGTATTGGGAGATTTTTTGGTGTAGAAGTACTGGGGTACAGGTCAGAGGTGCTGGGGGTGAGAGGACTCACCAGAGACAGAGTGGGGAGCGAAACAGGCGGATCCACTAATATACATTGCCAAAGGGAGCAGTAGGCAATGTGCCCTGGCCAGGAATCAAACTCAGGCCATAGTGGTGATAACACTGATACTTAAGCCCTAGAGATCGGGGAGGCCCAGATTATTCTAGTAAGGACTTTCAATTAGTACTTGCCACTTCAGCTGACTGGGACATTAATGAAATCAGGTCATGATCCGGAACAGGGTCTGCTTCTGATGGGAACTACAGAGCTTCTTCACAGACCCTGGTCACTAAAGGGGCTGGGCCAGAACTGGACCTGCCTATGTGTCCACAGGTGAAGGTTTGGAAAAAATTCCAGAGTTCCTCTGGTGGCCAATGGGTAGCACCTTCTTCTAACTCTCATTCAAGACACTTTATTTCTTTATTATACAAAGCCACTAGCACATGAATAGTCCTCAACTAGTCACACTACAGAGCATCCATGGTGGCCTTGAGGTTGGGTCTCAGCGCTATCACTGACAAAGACCTGAGTTTGATCCTTGACCAAAGAGCTAACCCACACATGATGCAGCAGACCTCTCCTGTCTTGCCTGCTGCTCCCGTCAACAGTATATTTCAGTAAATCCACTTGTTCTGCTCCCCACTCTGTCTCTGGTGAATCCTTTACATCCCCTTCCTCCCCAGTCACACATTCTGGCCTACACCCCAGTTCTTCTACACAAGTAAATATATAAACAAATGGGAAAGAAATCAATAAACATTAAAAAAAAAAAAACACTAAAACAATAGTCACACCAGGGAGAACCAGGGACAGAGAGTCTTGTCTATGCCTAGGAAAACTTCACTCACAGCTAAAACTGTCACTTGGTTACCCATAATGCAGCAAGAGGCCAAGAGCCCATTTGGTGTGAATCTATATGAGCACTAAAGCCTGCCATAGCATGCCAAAATCTTCATTAATATATTTCCTGGTTTTCAACCTCCCCAAACAAAGCAGTCAGAAAGAAAACTAAATGTATGATTATTATGGAAAAGATTTCTCTATAGAGAATCAGGATGATATAGTAATGCGAGAACACGTTTAACCTGAATCTAATCAAGTTTCAATATCTAACTTCCAGATTAGCAAAAATCCAAGGGATAAGGAACATTCTGGGAAAATAGAGAATTCTAGAAAAATGCCCATGGCACAGCAGACTTCTTCTGTCTCACCTGTTGCTCC
>NW_004567117.1:4019149-4044390 GCF_000260355.1 Condylura cristata | reverse complement strand
GGGTCAGGAGAGGTCTGCCTCGCCATGTGGTCACCTCCAGGGCCGGCAGGGATCAAACTCATGTTGAAGTGCTTTAGCTTCTTAGTGCTTTGTTTTAACCTGCTGTGCCACCAGGGAGGGCCCCTACACCCAGTTTTTAGAAAATATTTGTTTTATTTATTTATGTTTAAAGAACTGGGGTGTAGGTCAGAGGTGCAGGAGGTGAGAGGCTTCACCAGAGACAGAGTGGGGAGCAGAACAGGCAGATCCACTGAAATACACTGCTGAGGGCGAAATAGACAGGTCTGCTGTGCCATGTGGGGGAGGTCCCAGTATGATTGAACTCATACTGCAGTGGCTTGGTGATAAGGTGATACTGCTGAGATTTTAACCCCTGGGCCACCAGGGTGGCCCCATCTACACCTAAATTTAATTGGCATTTTACTTCCTATTTAAAATTACCACTCAATCAGATCATGGTAAATTCCTTATTTTCCATGATAATAAAAATATGACTCATAAGAACAGTCTTTTTGTCGCTTTTCTGCTGTAGCCTTGGTAACAAGGGCAGTGCAAGGCAGAGGTTGAGTACCCAGGAAATAGTAATGAAGAAGTCCTTGATAGATTGAACTGAGCAGATCGCAAACTTGCAATTAGTAAAGTGTGATCAGGATATCACATACATATTTTCTGTGATAAAACTTGGCAGCAGTTCACATGCATAGAAAAAATTCCATTTCAGTTTAGTCTGAGACATACAGCTTTGTGCCTGAACATTTGCACATCATGTTTATCGAAGCAGCAATTGTTAAGTAAAGTATGATCATCATATCCAAATATATTCTGCCTGGAATCTCTCATATGGATGGAATGACATTTCAAACATTGAAATAATTTAACTCTTTCTAGTGTGATTTCTCAGAGGAATTAGTCCTAGAGCTTACTAGTGGACAGCTGGACAGGGTGTGTGGCTGCTTTTCCCAAAATGTCTCCCTAGTTGCTTTCTCAGGGCACAGAATGCCTGAGTGCCATTTGGCGTATATTCCTTTGAATTTTGAAGGGACTTTAACTTTCTAGAACTTTCATCAAACCATAAATAGCTCTCCAAGGATAAACAAGTTAAGATGTCATTTTGACACTTCAACAGGGTCAACTCAATCAAGTCATCATCTGCAGACAACTCATGTTTCTTTTCCTTAGTGGTGACCTATTCAATTCAGCTGTATCCAAAATAAAGTCTGCCCTTCCAACTGTAGGGGTATCAATTCTGGTAAAGGACATTGAGCATTATTTATTTATATTTCTCCCATGACACTCTCACCTTATACATTTAGTTAGATTTGCATTAGGAAGAATCTAATTGTTTCCACATTTATGAAAGGGAAGAGCAAGTATTGCATTCCTTATGCTCTGGAGGAGTAATGAGTATGGAATGCTGCTGGGTGGCTTTTGCTTGACATGCTTTTTGTGGTTGCTAGGGCATCCGACCATATGTTTATACACTTATATAAAAAATTACCTATGGGATGAAGAATGAGCACAGTTACTTCAGGGGTTTGGTAATCACTTTCACAAACCTACCAGATTTTTCGCTAAGCAGTCCTCCCAGAGATGAAGACCTCTATTAAACAGAAAACATGACCAAGAAATGTTGGTAGAAATTCAGTAGTACTGTTGGATTCTGATAGAAGAGTATCATTCGAACAAATATTGTACTGGGAAATGTCATCTTCAAAATAAATACGTCTTAAACCTTTAGAAGTAGTTTAATACTCCTCCATTGTATGTTAAGATCTATTATGAATATATTTATTTCACAATATCCACAATACACATAGCTCAAGTTATACCTCAAGACGATACACAAAACTTACAATTGAAAAACTTAGATGAAAAACTGGGTTTCCTTTCCTGGGAAAAGTTCTATAGTATTATATTAGCTTTAAAATCACCCAAGAAAGAGTAGCTTAACAATGATAAAGTCATATACTCTGAGAAAAGAATTACCATTCCCTAGTTTTTTTTTTTAATAACAAAAACATTGGAAAGTGATAGATACAAAATACTGTCTTATCTCTGATACAACCAAAATTAATACAATAACATGGTCTCTGGGCAGCTCCTAATTACAAATCTCCTAAGGTTGTGGTGAGAATCAAATAAAAGACTGTATCAAAATATCCAGCAAAATAGCTGGTATATTTTAGACACACCTAAAATTAGTTTCCCTTGCTTATCTTAAGGGATTTTGAATTTGTAAATGGAAAATTTGAAAGTAAAGTGATTTTATAGATGGAAATTTTTATGACTCAGGCAAAATCATACTACTTCCCATGTTTGTTTTAAATCAAATCAAATCTATTTAAAAGTTTCCTATGATGAGACTAAAATCCTTGTCCTTCTTTTAAGAAAATCTCTTCTAACAAAATACAATATTTCTATAACACTGAGAATATTTATGTTTTACTAATTTTGTCAAGATAATGTAGCCTGAGGTTAATATGGCAAGCATTATTTGCTCAGAAGAAACTAATAATTGTTACATTTGAGAAATTTAATAAATCACTCATAGAATTATGTACCCTTCGTAAATCAACCGATGTTCCTTAAAAGTTAAAAACAATGTTAGAGTAGAATAGCATACTTCCTTATTATGTATTCATATTTATACAAAGCCACAGATATTTGAAGAAACCTCTTGCCTTTGCAATTCTCTTCACAACTAACATTATTTCCTAAAAACTCATTTCACTAAATAAAGCTTTCAAACCTTACTGGCCAACATGCTTTTTGCCTTCTATTATAAAGACACTATCAGTGGCCTCTTTCACAAATAGCCATTGTTTCTCATTGACAAGCTCCCATCCTCTGCTTTAGAGAATTCAGGCCCAGCAATATCAGAACTGTAGTTGCTGGTAGTTACCTAGGTAATTTCTTGATGTCAATCTTTTTGAAGTTTCAAAAATGGAAGTTCTTAATATGAGATTTGAGAGAGTCTCATATTAGGAACTTCCATTTTTGAAACTTCAGAAAGAAATAATAAAGGTAATAGATAAAGAAATTTGGCAAGATACTCCGTCTCAATTTCTGTAAAATAAAACTTAGTTTTATCACAGATAATAGGCTGGCACCAACATGCTGTAACTTGGGACACTAAAAACAAGCCATTTATGTGAACTGTAAAAGAATACTGACACTGTCCCTTTAAAGTGAACAATAGTATTTGGCATTCACAATTCTTTCCTAATTTCCTCCTCTGTGTTAAATTTTTCCTTCTATCTATTGCATTTGCTAATGTAGCTAGTCTCCCTGGCTGATAATGGGTCTTGCAAAATTGTTTTAGTTTTGTGTTCCTCCCAATGTGTCAATAACTAAAGACTGCAAAATCCACTGAACAAATTTAGACACCAAAGACAATTAAGTTTCTGTATTTCTTTTGTGTCTCATTTACTCATTTCTGGCCAAGAGCCCTTAAATGCTTGGCAGTAAGTGATTGTACTCCAGTAAACTCCAGTCTGTTAGAAACCATACTAAAGGCCATTAGGCTGTGCTATTCATTGCTATTCTGTGTGATATAAAATTTAGGGCAAATAATATGAATCAACAACATTGTTGCTCTCCCAACTCTTACATGTAAATAAAACTTAAAGCTACCCAGAATTGGCAGTGTACAATAAGCAGACTAGTGAAGTTGAAGGGGCAGCTGGAAATGAAGGGGGGGGGGATATATTGCAGCCATTTTCCACCCTCTTTGACTTCTTACAAAAGGCAACTTGTACAAATGCAAAGCAAGAAGTGATTCTGGAGCTGTTTATCACCTCTTGATCTTTCAAAGTCAAAGGTCCTTTCTAACTAAGAACTTGGTTAAAATACACACACACACACACACACACAAAGCTAGTTGTTGTAGAATGTAAAATCTCACTCTGGAATATGAATGTGGGGTGATATATCATTCATGGGATGTCTATTGTAACTCATGACCTTTCATGCTTACAATAACCCTGAGAGAAAGAACTATATCCTGGAAAGCTGACAGAACATATCTCCTTTTTGGCCTTGTGAAAAATCTTAACTTAGTTCTACCTGAACCACCCTCTTCCCCAACCCCCAATACAGCTTGAACAAGGACAGGTGTGGTTCAGGGGGAGTTACAATACAGAAATAAGGCAACACAGGCTGTGGCCACAGGAAAATTGATGAGACACTGAAATGTTAGAGAAGTTTTATAGCTTGTTCAATGTTTCATAGCTACAAGTGTGAAAAGTAAGATTCTCACCCAAATCTATCCAGTAACGTCTTTAACAGCTTTAATCACTGGGTGTGTCATGAGGAAAGGAAAACAGGAAGGCATTGAATGGAGAGTCTGGGTGGAGTTCCCTTTCCCTCATCCATCTTCCTTCCTTCATCCTATTTCCCTTTCCCCTCTCTAGCATTTTCAGCATTCAAATCAGAGTTGAGCTATCCACTCAGGTTTTCTGACTTGCCTCATCTACAATCTGAGCTGAAAAATGCTGAAATGACTCTTATGCAGTTTGACATGACAAACTGCATGCTTACACTCTCAGTGATTCTGGTTTTCTACTGCTGACCTGAATCCAGAGACCCTCACATGAGTCACTAACTTCTAACCCTAGGCTTACGATATAATGCTATCTGAACTGGGTAGTTGTTGATCTAGCTCTTATCTTGTTCTGAAACATGTATGGAATTTCTCTTTTAGACAAGTACCATTTCACTTTATTGGGAAAGAATGTTCTGGTAATGACTTAAGGCAAGTGATTCAGCCTGTGGTCACAGACCTGTGGTAACTTTTTTCTGTATTGTAACCACTCTGAACCACACCTGTCCATGTTCAAACTGTATTGTGGGGGGTCAGGCAGAACTCACTAAGTTAAGATTATTCACAGGCCAAAAAGGAAATACAGTCTGCCAGGTTTCCATTGTACACACAAGTTTGAAGACTCAGTGCACTCATTTCCTACAAAAGACATACTAATTCCCTATAAGAAAAAATTGCAATCTAAGAATGATATTGGCATAGCTCCACTGGCAAAATTGGTTAGCATGTAAGAGTTATAAAATAATAACATAGATCAACGTAAGTGCTCCTTTGTTTTTCAGGTTTTAGTACTGGATTTTATTTTATTTTCTCTTTTGATTTCACTTCATTTGAAAATGAAAAGAGTTCCTCTCAGCAATTTAAGAAATTCCAAGGCAACTGTTCTCTAGAATAATAAAAATATTTAAATGTATGGGGGCTGTCAGTTGTGGTGATCAAGATTAAATTTCTCATGGCTCATTTTTCCCTGAGAGTAAATAAATGACTGACACAACAAGGCCTATTTATGTTTAATAATTACATGATCTTATATACTCCAAAGTACCTATACCTGAAGATTAGTCATTCAGCTAGCCAACAGTTATCAAATTCCTATTCTATACAAGTCCCAATGATCTTTACTACGGAGCATACAAAATATGATTCTTCTTAAAGAAGCTTAGCTTTTTCTTAGGAACAAGAGGTAACAAACATCCTATCATAAGAAGTATGTAATATAATTAATTGTTAGGAAAGAAGTAAACATAAGTTTTAAAAGTTGAGAAGATAGGTGGATCCATAGAAACTTCATTTGCTCAATCACCAGCTTATTCATTCTTGCAACCAGTCACTATTAATGAACTCATGTGTTTAAATCTTCAGGGGATTTCCAGAAAAATAAAAAAGTGGTCTTCCCCTTGCATTTGAAGTAAAGTAGACAAACTAAGACATGCACACAAATAACTATAATTCAGTGTAGAAGGTGGTGTCTGAATGAGAAGGGTAGCAATCAATGTGTTGGAATTTCAGAATGTAGAAGGGTCATTCAGGTCCAACTCAGGAAAGCTCATAAACCAAATATTTAGACTGGGCCTGGCAGGAGAGGCAGGATCTGCACATGTGGAGTTGATTTAAACCACTTCTTTCAAAGGACATAGAAATTTCCTTTTAAGCTGCTAATTAGTGTCTGGAGCATATTTTGCATAGAAACAATAACTTAGCTGGTCTTTGGCCTCTCTGGTCTGTTCACAAAAACTCACTTATATATGATGTACTTGAGGACTATTAAAAAAAATTTCTTTCTTGTAGATATCATCTTGGGGTTCCTGTAAGAAAATTCAGGCTATGTTCAACTTTTGTGTTTTTTTTTTAAGATGTCTTTTATTTATTTATGCATACAAGAACTGGGGTATAAGCCAGAGATGTCAGGGTAAGAGGGTCACCAGGCACACCAGAGTGAGAAGCAAACAGGCAGATCTGCTGAAATACACTGCTGAGGGAGCAGTGGGTGAGACAGGAGAGATCTGCTGTGCCATATGGGTCAGCACCTTGGCCAGGGATCAAAGTCATGCTGCAGTGGCTGGTGGTAGCTTGATAGTGCTGAGACTTTAACCTCTTGCCCACCAGGGAGGAACCTGTATTCAGATTTTTTAAATACAAACATTAATTTCTGCTTTCCAGCCACAGAATCAGGATTCCCATGCTCAGCTTCTCTTTCTGAGTGCTGATCTCTGATCTCAAGCCAACACACAGGATGGTGAGGGTCTCTGTGAGGGGCGAGATTTACATGGTACAATCAGGTTGTGGGACCTGATGCTAATATAAGTTAGGGGACCCTATAAAGTCACTTTTGCCAATTTTACAAAGACATGTAACACTGTGAATATATTGGTTGGGCCCCTCCCAAGGCCTTACAAGGGTTTCAGCAAGTGAGCTTCATCAGTTTTCTGGAAAATCCACCTCTGATTTGGGATGCTTGGAATATATTTATCCTATGATAAAATGAAGTGAAAACTTCCCATGTGTTTTATATTGCGATGTGGGGAGGAGACTACAATTCCAGGAGCTGGAATAGGAGAGAGAGGATGAGAATGAGGGAGGAAGTTTGGAATGGGATGGAGAGACAAACTAAGCTGATCATAGCACAAGCATAGCAGCCAGACAGCTGGAGGGATATTCCAGAATGTTCCATCGTTAATCCTAAATAAATGACTCCATCTGTTAGAGCCTATGTTTTTTTCAATTGTGAAAGGGAAAAAATTGTTACTATCTTTTGTAGTAGTGCTAACATCAGAAGACAGTTTCAATAAATAACACACCTAAAATGCCTGCCTCACCTCACTTATTGAACAATATGAAAGGATTAGTCATCAGAAAATTGCAATGCTACCTATTTCAAATAGTTTTGCAAAAAACCCGTTTTCCTGCCTATAATCTACTTGTCTCTACACATGGAATGAAGAAGGTCCTGAAAGAAAGTTGCGGATATTTGTGAAACATTCTGGCAACTCTGGGTGTAAATATGTGGAAGTGATTTTTGATTGTAAAATCCACTGCACCTGGGCTTTAGCATTGACATGAGCTTGGTTGTCAGAGATGATTCACAGATTTCCCAGCAGTTAGCCAATCACAACACTTCCAAAAAAAGAATGTAAGTGAGGCTGCTGGGAGAGTGAGCCTGAGAAGTCAGTTGGGCAATGCTGAAACAATTAGCATGACTATTTTTATTAAAAACTGGTTAGGTAAGGCCCTCCCTGGTGGCACAGCGGGTTAAAGCACAGCACTGAGAAGCTTAAGCCACGTCCGCATGAGTTCGATCCCCACCTGCCCCGGAGGTGACCACATGGCGTGGCAGACCTCTCCTGACCCGCCCGCTGCTCCCCTCAGCAGTGTACTTCATCGATCTGCCTGTTCTGCTCCCCACTCTGTTACTGGTGAATCCTCTTACCCTCCACATCTCTGGCCTGTACCCCAGGTCTGTATGAATAAATAAATCTTTAAAAAAAAAAAAAACTGGTTAGGTAGAGTTCTGACCTCTTAGAGAAAAGTACTGAAAAATTTACAGATGAGGTGATATGATGTTTGGGACTCAAGCGCTGGGATCAAATAACTGAAGGGGTAGATAAAATTGGCCATCTCTTCTTTGGACTATGCCTGACATTTTTCATGGGTTTTCTACATGACCAGATAAACAAAATCATTAATTTCATAACTGAGCAAAAGCCCTTTGCTGTGGCCCCACACCCTCTGCAGCAAACGTAACCTGAACAGCATCATCATACCCTATCCTACCTCAATACCCCAGAATAAGTATATTTGTGAAGAACTGGAGTATAGACCAAAGATATGGGGTGAGAGGATTCACCAGAGACAGAGTAGGGAACAGAACAGACAGACCTACTGAAATACGCTGCTGAGGGGAGCAGCGGGCAAGACAGGAGAGGTCTGCTGTGCCATGTGGGTCAGCTCCCTCGCAGGGGTTGAACTCAGGCCAAGGCAGTGATAGAGCTGAGACCTAACCCCTAGGTTCCTGGGAGGCGTCAGAATTACCTTTGAACAACAGGGGGTATGTCAGAGGCATCTTGGCTGTTGTAGAAAGTCTCTTATTCTAACTTTTTTTCTTATTGAGGCATTTTTTAGGCATTGGTTAGGTTTTAGGCATGCTTCATTATAAATCAACAGGCACACCCTGTGGGGGTGTCTGGTAGTGGATGCCATTTTCTCTTGCCTGATTCTGGCTCTCCCCTGAGTTTTGGATGCCTGTAAGATCAGTTCTTGGTTTTCAAAACCCCCTTGTCCGGATGCCTTGCACCAAGTTACAACCTCCTAATTTCTCTCTGGAATTTTGAACCTGGTGTTTAAGCAGCTTCTAGGTTCAATCAGTTTCACGCCTGGTGCTTACTTCCCCTTACCCCCTTTTTCTCAGTTTAGGAACATTATCCAGTTTCTGTTGTCAATTGGTACTCACAAATCATAGCGACAATGAAAAATGGAACAATTATATATTTTTCAGCTCAAAAAAATAATATGCTTTTCACTTCATAGTAGATTATTCTGGAATTTCACACTTACCATTTGTTATTTGTTCACTGTATCATTTTTTAGTCTTCTTAATGAAATTATTATAAAATTTTGTGCCCTCCCTGGTGGCATAATGGGTTAAAGCATATCGCTATGAAGTTACTGCAGCCACTGTAGCACGAGTTCGATCCCTGGCCCAAGAGGTGATCCACATGATGTGGCAGACCTCTCCTGACCTGCCTGCTGCTCCCCTCAGCAGTGCATTTCAGTCAACCTGCCTGTTCTACTCCCCCTTCTGTCTCTGGTGAATCCTCTCACCCCCCCTTGCACCTCTGTACCCCAGTTCTGTATGCATAAATAAATAAATCTTTAAAGAAAAGAAAAGAAATTATTGTAAAATTTGAAGATAATACCAACTACTAGTTTTCTATTTCTACTGGTATAAATGGATGCTAAATTAATGACTTAAAACAACATACATTTATTTGCTTATCACTCTGGAGGCCAGAAATCTGGAATGGGTCTTGCTGAGTTAAAATCAAGGAGCGGAAACAGGGGTGGACAATGCAACACCTGATGGGAGGATGGAACGGCTATCTACCTTCCTGGGCTCTGAGAAAAGAGAACCTCCAAAAATCCCCAAAAGGTCAAAAGACCAAAACCCCAACCCAAGGGCTATAGCAACTCAACACCCACAGAGTAGGGGCCTACGGGCTATAGCCAAACAGAGGGCAGTGCCGGATACAGGTCACTGTCTGTGGATTCTCACCCCTGTGTGCACAATTCCTAGAGACCTCAGGCTCCAGAAACAACTACCATGGAGTCTGTTTTATAAACAGGGGAAATGAAAAGCTTACTATATCCACAAGTGGCCAGCTATATCACCCAAATAACATCAGTGATAGTTGCCACTAGTCATCAGGAGTACTGGACAGTACTGGCCAGTAGTGATGGTCATCACTGGACCACCAAAGGTGGTGTCAGAGATGACCAGTGTTAACAACTCTCTGTGAGACAACAGGCCCAGGGCCTTTGGCAATGTCAGAAACATAACCCGAGGCCCAGGCTCTGTCAGAGGTCTTTGGATTTTCTTCCCTACTTGGAAGTCAGCTGGTGGACACTTCTATTTTTCTTTCTTTGGAGGCCAGGAATGGAGTTTTCTCCTTCTTACATTCCCCTTCAGCTACCTCTGACCCGATGACCCTGGCTTATATCCTCTTTCAGGGTGCCCCATGCACAAGTCTGATTGCATCATTTTTCTTTTTTAAATTTTTTACATCATGATTGCACCGTTTTTCAATCCTATGGCTGATTGGACCATTTAGCATCAATCAGCTCAGAGCTGAAAACTGATTGGTCCATTCCTTGATCCAGAAAGTACGCTGTTATGTGAAAGGGCTCTGAGGAACTACTGCCACAACAGACCTGTGATGGAGAAGCAGGTTGAAAGAACACCACTGCTACTGCTGGCTCTCATCTCTGAGGTGGCTGGGTTCCTGGAACAGTATCAGGAGATTGTGTTCACCTGGAAGCTCTAGGGCAAAATCCCTTAACCTTCTTAACCTTTTCCAGCTTTTAGAGTCCACCTACATTCTTTGGCTCCTGGATCCTTCCTCCACCTTCAGATTCAGAAGCATCTTCAAGTGTTTCCCCAAATCTTCTCTGCCCTGTTGCCTCCTTTTGCTACCTTAAATGAATCTTGGGATTATGTTGGACACATATGGGTCATCAAGGTGTAACTTTAATGACAGCTGATTAGCAATATTGATTCCACCTGTAACCTTAATTTCTCATTCCCATGTAACCTAAAATACACACAGATTTGGATGTGGACACCTTTGGTGGAGTGGGTTGTGGGTATTATTCCACCCACCACTCAACATACTAGTGTTTAAATGTTACTTTAGGGATATTTAGAATGAAAGTTACCCCAAGAATGAAGTGGCTGTTTAATAGAAACCATACAGATGACTAAGATACTGGTCAACTTTTCCATAGTTTCCAGATTTCCAGGAAGGGCAATTGGGGATTTTGAGGGAATTTCTAAGCATTTTGATGCTTCATTTCAGTAACAAAATAAATGACATGTACTTATTTATTGCTGTTGGCCCAACATAACCCTGAACTTGTTCTTCATTCAGACCAGGACACCAGTTGTACCACATGACAGCACAAGTCCCAGAGTCCTTACCTTAGTGTTGAACACAGTGGGTGCCCCGACACTCAAGCAGAGAAGACACTTCTGACTCTGGAAGGAGCCTAGAGATCATCTATTATTTTTAGCTTATTTTGTAGACAAGGGCAATGCAGCCTGAGAATAGAAGGTAGTCACAGAAACTACCCAGTTCTCTTTCCAAACTGCCACTGGTACAATCTATAGTTCCTGGGCCTCCCTGGTGGTACAAGGGGTTATGTCTCAGCACTGTGAAAATATCAGCAGCCACTGAAGCCGGAGTTTATCCTCAGCCAGAGAGCTGACCCACATGGCGTGGCAGACCTCTCCTGTCTTGCCCGCTGCTCCCTTCAGCAGTATTTTTCAGTCAATCTGGCTGTCTGCTCCCCACTCTGTCTCTGGTGAACCTTCTCACTCTACCCCTGCACCTCTGGTCTATACCCCAGTTCTTGTATGCATAAATAAATAAAATAAACCTTTGTTTTTTTAAATCTACAATTCTTTCAGTAAAATATTGGTTTTAACAAAAAGGTCAATGTCACTTAAGTGTTATAAAACTACTGCCCCATGATAATAAAAGAATGAAAGTTCTTTGTTCCAAAAATATGAGTGAGATAAGATACGGCAAAATAAAATGGAGAAAAGTTACACAGTGAAAACATGGTGTATTCTGCATTTAGAACAGGCTACTTTCACATGCTCTGGTCAAACTTGTGGAGGGGGCAATTTCTCCTAGGAGTTCTTCCCCATGTAGTAATGGGATCCAAAGAGTAAACTCGCCTCTACCCCCTCCCCCCAGATCCTGAGATGAGAGAGGGAACTCACTGACATGCCAGTCCTGGCGGTCCCAACCTGCCAGCTGGTGAAATAATTACACAGACTCTGCAAGTACTTCTCCCTCTGCCCTACTCCTGCTGTCTAGAATCATTTATTCATTTATTCGCAGCCAACAAATATTTAATAGGAATCTGCTCTGAGACACAGTGCATTAAGGACTGTGGAGAATGAAAAAAAAAAAAAAATCCTGTGGGCATTGATTTGATGGCATCCAGTGTCCAGTAGAGTTTTCAGTAGTATCAAACTTTCATATACAACCGAGTTCTTCAAACAGTCCACGGGAGTGAGCACAATTCAAGAAGTATACAGTTAAGAATGCTTGAGTTTGGGCCCTCCCTGGTGGCGCAGCGGGTTAAAGCACAGCACTGAGAATCTAAAGCTGCTTCTGCATGAGTTCGATTCCCGCCTGCCCCGGAGGTGACCACATGGCGTGGCAGACCTCTCCTGACCCGCCCGCTGCTCCCCTCAGCAGTGTACTTCATCTATCTGCCTGTTCTGCTCCCCACTCTGTCTATGGTGAAACCTCTCGCCGCCCCTGAGCCTCTGGACTGTACCCCTATATGCACAAATAAATAAATCTTAAAAAAATAAAATAAATAAATAAATAAAAGAAATAATTAAAAAAAAAAAAGAATGCTTGAGTTTGAAGAATGTCCTCCAGAGGCCTAACCCAGAAAAAAAGATACACGCTTGGACAAATATTTGAAGGAAAAAAAAAGATCTAATATGCCAGTTCGAAGGCAGTGATCATTGTTTGGATTTTTAAAGTAAAATTTGGGCTTAGGAGCCTCTCTGGTGGTCTAGGGGTTAAGCCTCAGTGCTGTCACCTCAATGGCCTGAATTCAGTCCCCAGCCAGGGAGGTGACCCACATGGCACAGCAGACCTCTTCTGTTTTACCTGCTGCTCCCTCAGCAGTGTAATTTAGTGAAGCTGCCTGTTCTTCTCCCTACTCTGCCTCTGGCAGATCCTCTCTGCCCTCTCACCTCTGGCCTGTACCTCAGCTCTTGTATGCAAAAATAAAATGAAATCTTAAAAAAAAGTAGGGGTTTGTCTGGTGTTCAGGGTTATTTATTGTTATAACTTAATGGACCACTTACAATCTGTTCATTTCAGTCTTTTTAGTAAGTAAATTCTCCCAACTCTCAGGCAAGCAATCAAATATGTTTTTGTAATTTAAGCCAAATCTTAACAAAAGGGAGAACAAGATACACTTGTTATCTGACATTTTTGAAGGTGCAATTATTAGTATAATTTTCTTTTTCAATCATTAATTGTGGGCGTTTTCCTTATTAAGAACTGATGGTCTGATTCAACAGCATTTTATCAATTTGGTTCCCCTATGACATCTCAATAAGTTGTGTGTTGGACAAAGAAATGCCCCCTATGAAGGATATGAGAAGCTGTAGATGCTTTTAATACATAAAAGTGATATCTAGTTGAACAATGAGTTAATTTATGTATTAAATAATGCAAAAATGAATTCCAACAAATGGGTGCCAGATTTAAAAATTACATTAGCTATTTAATTCAGTTTTACATCATTTGACCTTGATATTTGAATTCATTGCCACATAAAATGAGCTTTCTGAATGGGGAACTGATTTATTACTACTACTTTTCTTTCTGTATCCTTTCACCCCCTTCTGTATTCTTAAAATAGTACTAGAGAGTTATTTTTTAAAAATCAGCTCTTTATGTGAGAAAAATTATTTAGAATTTAAGTAAATTTGAGGGTCTTTATAAACCTCACCATGGAGACCAGAGCGTGAACTGTTACCATGGAGACATTTGTTAAGTCCACTATGCCTGGAGTTATGATCATCAGTTATTCTGATATTAACCTGAATTGGATATTGTGTGGAAAACATTTCAAGTTCCATTGAAAGCATGGTGATGTGTGAAATTAATGCAAAGCGGACTTCAATGCACTAGAAGACTGCTCTTCTGTGGCTCCCAGACTTTACACTGGTTTCTGGTTCGGTGTGGGGTGGAGGCCAAGTAGTCTGTGGTTTAAACTTCTTAGGTGCTTTCAATAACCAGTCCCATGTGAGAGGCTCACAAACAGGAGTTTCTAGCTAGATGATTATCATAAAGGATGTCCTGGTTTAGTCTTGGTTAAATGGGAGTTTTTGCTGATGGTTCAACTGCCTAACTGAAACTGAGTAAAAGGGGCGGTGCTGGGGGTGGGGGTGGGAGGTTGCTAAGAAAGATGACTCAGTTGGTGGGAGCCTGAACTTGAGCTTAAAACTGCAGGGCATGACCTCGAAGCAGAACACAAAGAGAAACGACAGTAAGATTTAATGACACAGGGAATAGAAAAAGAAATTTACAGGCTGGTATGTGACCTGATGCCATCTGTCCTATGCCAGATCAAACCTGCTGGGCAGACAGCGAGATGTGGCAAGCTTGTGGCTTCTCCACAGATGTCCTCCTCACCAGTAGCTTAACCGCCAGAAACCCAGCAGCTTGACTGCCCCAAATCCAGTGATTTTTAACTATCAGAGCAGTTTATCAAGTCAAGAGTCAATCTTAGCAGTTTAACTGTCCCCAAATCCAGTTCCACCCTTATTTCCAATCAGCCCTTGCTCAGTGGGTGGAGTTTGTAAAGACCCACCTTCTACTACCATGCTGACTGTGAACACTACCCAATGGCTTGGAGGTTGCTTCTCATTGTTCTTCTGACAATAGGCTGTTAAAAATTAATATGTGGGGCCCTCCCTGGTGGTGCAGTGGATTAAAGCACTGCACTAAGAAGCTTAAGACACTTCTACATGAGTTCGATCCCCGCCTGCCCCGGAGGAGATCTACATGGCGAGGCAGACCTCTCCTGACCCGCCCGCTGCTCCCCTCAGCAGTGTACTTCCTCAATCTGCTTATTCTGCTCCCCACTCTGTCTGGGGTGAATCCTCTTACCCTCCGCATCTCTGGCCTGTACCCCAGTTCTATATGAATAAATCTTAAAAAAAAAAATTAATATGTGTGGGGCCCTCCCTGGTGGTTCAGGGTTGTCTCAATGCTACCAAGTTATCTCCAGCTACTGCAGCGTGAGTTCATTCCTCAGTCAGAGAGCTGACCCACATGGTGCAGCCGACCTCTCCTGTCTTGTCCAATGCTCCCCTCATCAGCTTATTTCACAAACCTGCATGTTCTGTTCTGCTCTCCACTCTTGTCTCTGGAGAATTCTCTCACCCCTGCACCTCTGGCCTACACCCCAGTTCTTGGATGCACAAATAAATAAAGATCAATCTTTAAAAAATTTAATATGATTAAAGCTTGTGAAACCTACTTACTTTCTTAAGCATTGAGTTAAATCTACATATCTTAATATATTTATCAATTTGATAGATTTGAGCCATCCTTTAGTGGTGCTTTTACAACTTGAATACCCTTAGTTATATCAAATTATTTTTATAATTAGTATACTTGATTTTTAAATGTGTGACAAAGTTTAATGAAACAAAGATTTTCCAAGTTACTAAATAGCTAAGAACACTTTAAATGTTAAATTTACATCCTCTTAGTATTTAAAATGTATAAAAGCTTTGTGAGATTTCAAGTAAAATGAATACAGGGCAAAACCCATGGGTACCCAGAGGCCCCAAACTGTTAAAAGGAAAACCCATGTTGCCTGTTCTAAGGGGTCATACCACCCAGGTACATCAAACAAAATAATCAGACTCTAGTATGCGCAAAGATTTTTCTTTGGTGAGAGACTCACAGGGAATAAGGAGAAGGAGAACAGGAATGTGGGAGAGAAAGACTTCAAAATACGGACTTCCAAGCAAATTCCAACATTAACCTTCTTCTCATGGGCAGCTATTCAGCCAAGTAGGCAGGACTCAAAGCAGAGTGGCCAAGGCCCAAAATCAAAGGCCTTGAGGAGAAAGAGAACCCACAGCAACTCAGCAGGAAACACAAGTAAGTGTTTGTGCAGGGCCCAAACAGCCATGAAAGTAGGAGAGAGTCAAAGTTCATAAGGTACTATGCACACTGAATCCACAAAAGGGTCAAGATGGCAGCTATCATGGTCTCACAAGAGAGCCAAGTCCTTCTGCCTGCCAAAATCAGAGAAAGGAAGTGGGATACTACCTATTCAGTCTTTTTGATGCAACATGGCTATGCAACTCTGCCCCTAGTTCCTGGAAACTCTCCAGGAAGACAGGCTCATGGCATGCTGGGAATTGTGTCTGGTGCTTGGATGGGGTTCTGGGAAGGTATCAGGGGGAGTTCCTAAAACTCCACCCTCATATGGACATTCCCCACTGACTCTGAGTTCATTCCTCATTGTTTCGGGAACATAATCACAAGGCAAGCAAAATTCCACACTTTAAATTTGAATATCTTGCTAACATCTCTAACATTAATAACCTGATTATTGAAAATTTTACAATTATGGAAAAGTCAATTTTACAAATTCCATGATGCAATAATATATTTATTAAACTCTATAGGTTTGATTTTCTTAAGCATGTTTACATTTCTTATTTTCAGAGAGAAAATTGCCTTTTTGCATATCACGTAGATTTTGCAAGATACCATTGGATAGGATAGGCTGAATATGAATTTTATGTGATATCAAATATCAGATAGATAGAAATAGAGATAGATAGATAGATAGATAGATAGATAGATAGATAGATAGATAGATAGATAGATAGATAGATAGATATGGTGGGATTTAGAGTTTTAACTTACGCCTCCCAGAGGGCAGTCCTGGATGGGTCAGTGATAATCACTCCTGCTAAAAGACTGTTCTAAGGAGATGCAGTGCTCAGACTCTAGGCACTCTCAGTAGTGGAATTAGATGTCTTGAGCTACCTGATTGAGATAGCAGAACAGAGTAGGTGGGGTTATAATTTCTTAAAATTGTACATATATGACAACGGAACATTACTCAGCAATCAAAAAGACAAACTCATACATTTTGCAGCAACATGGATGGAGCTGGAAGGGATCATGCTTAGGAAATAAGCAGAAAGAAAAGGAAAAATACAGAATGGTTTCATTCATAGCAGGACTATAAAGGACTGAGGGGTGGGGTGGAATAATAATGAACAACTATATACCAGAGACATTTTACGGGCGTGGAGTGGGGAATGGGATCAAAAATGGAGGTGGGGGAAGTGCATGGGACTATGGTGATGGCACAAGGGTGAACTGGTGATCGGAAGCCCACGGGGATTACAACTGAGATGGAAAAAGGCACAAAATGATATAAAAACAAACTATTACAATAATTTAAAAATTTGTACATATAAGATTTTATAATTTTGAAATAATTTTAGATGTACAGAGTGTATTAAATTATAAGCCTCTTTAACATGTTTTCCCCTCTGATTCATGCCTCGGGCCTGAGATGTAGGAAGCATGAACATGTAAGGAAGGTGATGAGACACCAGGGGCCTCATCAGGTAAACATCTTCAGGCAGGTGATTCCCAGGTAAGTGGTGTCTGTGAAATGGCTCCCCACTTGGGTTTGGTGGAAAAGATGAGTTTATGAGATCACCTAATAGTGGTCTGTATTAATTAGGGTAAATTTTAAGCTGCTATAACAAAGAGGACCACAATAAGGCCCCTCATCAGAAATAGGGGCTTTTGGTTTATTTCACCTCTCTTAACAGACAGATAGTAAAGGAGCCAGATTAATGGGGAGGCTTTGCTCTGTGTTGGTCATTCTAAACCCCAGGTGCCTGTATATTTTTGCTTTACCATGCATCATGGCTTCTTAACCTGGAGATTCCAGGGACCTCCAAATGGCACCTGGATAGAGATTAGAAGCTCCTACATTTGGATGGGAAAGAAGTTATATCTCACTTATTTTTCAGTTTCTTCTTCAGTTGGGATATTGAAGAAGCAATATAGGCAACAAACCATTGAAATACTGGTTCTATGTAGTTAGGATTTTTAAAAAGATTTATTTATACATCCAGAACTGGGGTACAGGCCAGAGGTGCAGGGGTGGTGAGGGCTTCACCAGAGACAGAGTGGGGAACAGAACAGGCAGGTCAATGAAGTACACTGCTGAGGGGAGCAGCAGGTGAGACAGGAGAGGTCTGCTGTGCTATGTGGGTCACTTCCCAGGCCAGGGATTGAACTTGCACCGAAGCAGCTGCGGCCATCTTGCAGTGCTGCGTCCTACCCCATTGTACCCATCAGAGAGGGGCCTTTGTGGTTGGGATTTTATTACTAATCCAAATGATAGATTTCTATGTTAATTTCAATTGTTATATCATTTATATTTTTCATTACTTTGAGATTATGGTCATTATCACACATGCTACTACTTGTTATTTCAAGCAAGAAACATCACTACATTACATCACTACATTACAAATCTGTATTAACATTTAAAATATTTTAACAGTTTACTTCTTTATAATTCAATAAGTTTATTTTGTATTTATTTGGTATTCTGTTTTTTTTTCACAGAGCAATGGTAAGGTGAATAAAATACAAATCTTAAAGTGTATGGCTTTGTGAAATTATACATTTAATGATATAAAAATGGAGAGCTTTCATTATACTGGAAAGTTTCCTGTAGCTTTTTCCAATTCTTTTGTGGGGTTTCACTTGCAAATCTAACTACCATGTGGAATTCTGTAGCCATTAATTCATATGTCATAAGTTCTTAATGTTGGTATAATTGAAATCATATTGTGTGTAAGCTTTTGTGTTGGCTTAAGCCATTAAACATAACATTTGTGAGATTCATTTGAGTTTCAAGTGTATTGCTAATTCATTCTCATTGTTGTATAGAATTCTATTTTATTAATAGAAATAACTTATCTCCTGTTTCTGACTACTATAAGTAAAGCTACTATGGACATTCTTACATATATGTCTGGTGTGCATATGCTCTCTCATAGGTATAACCAGTGGCTTAGAGTGAAGGATCATGGGTAGGCAAATTTTAGCTTTACTACTGTGAAATAAAGACATCCAGCTCAGCAAATTTAAGCATAATTAGCTGGTATTCAATAATTCATGTGCTAGGTGGCATCCCATCTATGGGACAAAAAGGAATACTGAAGAGCTGTTCAAAATGGAAGGATTTCATAGGCAGAAAGGAGGCAAGATAAGGAAAGGGAATTGTTTCAGGAGAGGCTAACTTTTGTCACTTTTCTATAAGAGACAGCAGTGGCCTACTGGGAGAATTACCTTTTTAGTGCTGACCAGGATATTTTAGACTGTCCTGTTAAAGGTTACATTCCTGGGACAAGTTGAAGCTGAAGTCAGGTTAAATATTAAGTCTTGGTCTGGAGATGCAGGGCCTTAAAACAAGACTCCATTTTGTACCTGTTATTCTCTCTCTCTCTCTTTTTTCTTTTCTTTTTAACAGTAGCTACTGTCAAATTATTTTTCAGAGTTTTCTTTTTTTAAAGATTTATTTATTTATGCATACAAGAACTGGGATACAGGCCAGAGGCGCAGAGAGTGAGAGATTTCAGCAGAGAAAGAGTGAGGAGCAGAACAGGAAGATCTACTGAAATAAACTGCTGAGGGGAGCAGCAGGTGGATCAGGAGAGGTCTGCTGTGCAATGTGGGTCACCTCCCTGGCCAGTGATCAAACTTATGCTGTAGTAGCTGTGGAGAGCTTCATAGTCTTGCGTTTTTACCTGTTGTACCACAGGGAGGGCCCTCAGGGTGGTTTTGAATGAGATTATATTCTTACTAGCAAGTAATAAATAAGAGTTCCAATTGTACTACATCCTCATTAATCTTAGAAATTATCATTAAACTTAAGCCCTATTTATGGCTGTTTTGTGGTATATTTTATTTTATGAAATTAGAAATCATTTTTCTGGGAAGGACTCCATAGGTTTCACCAGAATCTCAGAGGGGTTCATGGCACAAAATCTCCTAAGATCCTGACAATTAGAGCACAGTCCTGCTCAAACTATGATGTGGCCAAATACCTGCTCAAAGCTGGACACTGGTTTTCCAACTTGGGGAAGAACAAAACAAAAGGTCAGGACATGCAGTTTCCTTTCAAGCAATGAGGTGGAAGTTGCTCACTATTAGTCACTTAGTAACAGTCACTTGGCCACACCTAAACTCACTGGTATCTAGGAACTACAGTCATATGGGCATATGGGCAGCCATATGCTCAACTGAACCTCTATTAATACTGTAGAAGTGATGATTGACTACCAGCAGACTTCATCACACAACGCTACTGGCTGTCTTCATGATTTGCCTTGGTGGGGTAGATTTTCACAGCAGCATAAAAGAATCTCCACCCAAAGAGAGGAACTGCTGAATCACCTTGCTGCTCTGTCTTGCCCTCAGTAGCTTGCCTGGGGCAGTGTCCTAAGGAATTAGGCATTGTTTGCAAGCCTGTTTGCTGAGCTTCCTCCACAGACAGCCAGAGAATGTGGTCAGGTCCTTGAGGTGTTCCAATAGTGTCTGTATTTAAGACAAGGTGTTTTAGATGTGTCCGCAAGTAACTACATGACCCAAGGGTACTCAGGGTAGTTTTATTTGGCTTGTGGAGAAGAATGCTGAAGGTATTGGTTTAATAGCCTGAGTCATGCCCTTGTCAATTACCAGGCATGGTATTTTATTCTTCAAGACTAAACAAGACTGCCAAAAATATACTGAAACTTTTCCAGGAAGTTTCTTCAGTGTCTCAACCAAGGCTTCTTGGGTTGTCCATGAAAATGGCTTTTACCCATTTCTTGGATTGGGTACAGTGGCTAACCAAAGTCATTTATGAGGCTTGGAAAAGGTTACCCCAATTTCTTAAATGGCGTTAAAAGAGGAGGAAAAAAAGATAGGAATAAGTAAGAATGTGTCTAACAGTCAAAACACATACATGGATTTGAAAATATGTGACTCATTTACTCAGGAGTTAGAGAAGAGTACTTTGACTAGGCCACACTGATGGAAGAGACTTTTTAGGTAGTTCAAGATCAGAGTGGAACTAATACTGTTACATAGGACACTTACTCATGATGTCAGTGTTGGGAAGGAAATCTGAGTCTTTCTAAAGTCCAAGGGAGTAAAGCTTGGAGTGAGAGCTACATATAATTTAAAAGATTTGTTCTTGGAGACAACCACAAAGAAAAACAAAAGTCCAAACTACAAACTACTTCTAGAAATAGTTATCCAAACCCCCCTATTCCATCTGATTTTAAATTCATATGTTTGTACCTTCTGTCCATTCAGCAGCAGGTATAAGTGGAGATGAGATTATCTTGGATTTACAACTAAAGGAAAAGTCTGAGAAATTCTCTACAATGTCAGAGAAAGTTTGGGATATGGGTGAAAGCGTGGGATAGTAATACTGCCACAAAGTGGGGAAGACAGAAATTTCAGGCTAAGAAAAGGGAATTAAGAGAAAAAATGGCCCTGGGGAAGGGAAAAAGAGAGCCCATGGGAAGAAAGTGTATTTACCCAGTGAATTTCTATTAAGGGAAATCTGAGCAGTGAGGCTGACTCTAATACAAAGCAAAGTTGTTAGTGGAACAATCCACTCGTGGATATTGTCAGAGACCCACCCTCATGTCCATGACTGAGATCTCAGGCACCTAAGAATAGAACTCCCAGAATGCCATGAACATGACTTTCTGAATGGGGGTGGCTGGGAACTAAAGGAGGAGCTAAGGTCCATGCTTAGCTTAGAGCTGAAGGCATGAATTTTCTTGCTGTCTGTTCTGCTGGCTCACATTTGTACTCTCCTACTGCTGGGGGAGACGCATGGAGGAGAGACACATGAAAGACATTTGGAAGAGAGACTTGGAAAAGAGACATGGGGAGGGAGAGGCTTCTACTGGTCCTCAGCAGAGATGATTGCAGCTGTTTTCTTGACCTCAAGTTGGATTATGGTACATTTTGAAAGGACAAGCAGAGTGAAAAGCTTTTGGATCTCAGCGACCCTACTTCAGAGTGAGCTTATTTGACTGGACATTTGCCCATGAGAGGATAGGAAAATTTGGGGGTCTTTTTGGGAAACATTTATTTGAAATCCTTTCTTCTATATCTCTCTCTATGAACACCAGTTCTATTTAAAAAAAATCCTTCACTCTATGAGTCTACTTCTTTTTCTTTTGTGCATATAAATGGCACCAGACTCCTTTTAGAGCATGTACCCCTTAACAAATTGGGGTCCCTGGGTAACCCTTGGTAAACATTGATAGTTTAGACCATACCTAAGTTTTGAATGTGTGAATTCCAGTCAGAAATTTTGTTTGGGAAAAGTTGTAAATAGGTTTCTCACGAACACTTCTGAGGCAAAAGCACACAAGTGAAAACATACCTACTGTCTAAGGCTCTGCAGACAGATCTGAATAAAAACTTCTTGGTTGGCACAGAATACACTGAGAGTTTTAAAATAAGCCTCATTCTTACTTGGCAAAACATGAAAGTTTGACTGTGTATTAAAAAGACACATTATCCTCACTTGGCATTCACAAAAATGTGTCCTTACTGGACAGTAATATTTGGACCTTACTACTATTTTGTTCTCTCATTTACAATATTTGGTTTAATTAGAAGTGCAGCTGGGAATGTGTCCTTGACAATTTGATAATAAGCATCTGTATTGAATAAAAAGTTCCATTTTGTTGTTTGGAAGTAATGTTGCCAGTTATGTATGGGCAAAGGTCTTGGAAAGTAAAGGGGAAGTGGTGTTGGGATTCAGCCTTTTTCTTAAATATGGTAACATGCTGTGTGGAAGGAGAGCAGAGAAAGAACTTGGCCGAAGCTCTTTCCTTTACTGGGTGGGAACCCTTAAAACATCCAAGCACAAAGAATTTGTTGATACCTTTGGAAAACATTACCAAGGGGTGATTCATCAACATTCTCCTTTAAGTGCAGAATAAAGCTTCCATTTAAACCAATATGGAGACATAAGCAAGTGGAAGGAAAAAGGAAGCATAGACAACAATAGCATTTAGTTATTTCCTTCAAATTAAGTCCTCTCTAAAACCGACTTCATTAGCATTGTCACTAAACTCTCGTAGCTCATGGCTTGGATGTGCCTAAATAAGTCAAACCCAAGTTTTGCCTGAGAAAAATTTTATTTATTTATTTTTGCATACAAGAACTAGGGTGTAGGCCAGAGGTGTAGGGGGCTGAAAGGACTCACCAGAGACAGAGTGGGGAGCAGAACAGGCAGATCTACTGAAATACACTGCTGAGGGGAGCAGCAAGAGAGGCAGGAGAGGTCTGCTGTGCCATGTGGGTCACCTCCCTCGCTGAGCAGTGACTGTGGCTAACTTCATAGTGTTGCAGCTAACCCTTGTGCCAAAAGGGAGGCCCCTGAGAGCTTATTATCTATAAATGATGGAGACAAGAGTGTGAATTACTTCATAGACTCCCTGTGTCCCCACTGGAAAAATCCTTTAAGAAGTAAAAAGGTAGGAAGACAAAGGAGCTCTTGGTGTTTGGATATTGGGGTATGGGCTTTGCTGGTCACCTTCTGACAGATAGAGATACACTAAAAGAAATATACTGCTGAGGGGAACAGTGGGCAAGATAGGAGAGGTCTGCTGTGCCATGTGGGTGAGCTCCTTGTCTGTGCAGTGTGTTCAGATGCGGTTCATGTTTCCACATCATGACTTTTCAGAAAATGGTGACTCAACTCATTCTCTAGCTGGAAATTTTAGTATTAAAATGACATTGGGGGCCCTCCCTGGTGGCGCAGTGAGTTAAAGTGCAGCATTGCAAATGAGCTGCAGCCACTTCAGTGCAAGTTTGATCTCTGCTCCTGAGGTGACCACATGGCCCAGCAGACCTTCTCTGACCTGCCCGCTGCTCCCCTCAGCAGAGTACTTCTTTGATCCACCTGTTCTGCTCCCTGCTCTGTCTCTGATAAATCCTCTCACTGTTCCTGCACCTCTGGCTTGTACCTCAGTTCTGTATGCACAAATAAACAGATCTTTAAAAAATAATAAAATGACATTGGTATGAATTTGGGGTCAGGAACTTAGACACTGGCTTGCTCTGCTTGCTTTATACACTGGAGCCTGCTCAAACTGGTTGCAAGTGGTTGATCTAGATAGGCTGAAACATAGTTGAGTTAAGACATTTTTGCTTTAGAGTAAATCAGTTGGGTTTAAGGGAGGTTCTAGTGGAAGGCTTGGTTAGAGACATTATTTTCCTTGAGTAAAGCAGATGTCGTCTTGATGAGATGCTGGGTTCAGTGAGTGGGGTCCCTGGGTAAACTCTTAGAAAAATTTTGGCAGAGTTCCCCTTTCAGTGGCACAGAAAGATATTTGCACAGACACAGGCAGGCAAAAATGAAACAGGCTAGAGGAGGGCTATAGCCATCCAAGGATAGTCTAATAGAGGACAGTTCAGAGCGGGCTCTTTTGCTAGATCACCCAGGCTCAGGGAAAAACAATGGGGTTTATTTAACAAGTGGGGGAAGCAAGGAGTTACTAGATAGTGTCCTCAGCATTCTGAAGTTCCAAACAAACGGCTGTTCATCCAAAATGGCACTGGTCTGCCACTAAGGGCCTGGAGCACTTGGCAGCCAGGATCCAGCTCACAGCAGCCCCCTGGGAACTCACAGGCAGGGCTGCTGAGATGATGCCACAGAAACTGTCTGAAGGTTGGGATGAACAGCACCATATGCTGCACCAAAAACAACAAAGGCAACAGCACCAGGAGGGTTGGCCCACGCCAGCAGCAAATGGCTCAGGGAAACACTGATGGTGGAGATGACAAGACCGGAGCAGACTGGCCTGGCCCCTTCTGGCCCTTTCCTATGGTTCCCTGCCAGAAGGTCCCTTAGACTTGTAACAAGCTTATGGGCCGCAGTGGCCCGTCTTTAGGCCAACTCATTTTGGCTAGATATTTACCCATGAGGAGATGTGTAACTTTGGGTGTTTCATGGGGAAACTATTTTAACTATATTCTTTCCCTCCTCTTTATTGCACATTAATTATATTAGAAGTCTTTTCTTTCAAAGTTCTTACACACTAAGAATATGTTGCCTTTTTGTGGCAAACTGCACATAAAGAACCCATTTAGAGCAGACAGATTTGGGGGTCCTGGGATACCTCCTTTTTCTGCATACTAATACCTTTTTCCCTATCAAATCCATTGCAAAGAGTGATGTTTTTTCTGTCTCAATATTTTTTGCTATTCTAAAATATAATTAAATTAAATTAATACTGTCTGTTTGGACCAGTTTATTCACTTGCGATATGAACTTAAATTAAGGTTTACCCATGTTTTCCTTATTGCTTGATAACTTTTTTCTTTTTGTTGCTAAATAATATGCTATCTTGCTATATAAAACAATTAGATGTGGGCCTCTCTGGTGGCACAGAGGTTTAAGACAGTGCTGTCAAGCTAAGCTATTAATAGTCACTGCAGCATGAGCTCCATCCCTGACCACGGAGGTGACCCACATGGCACAGCAGACCTCTCCTGTATCACCTGCTGCTCCCCTCAGCAGT
>NW_004567117.1:3987887-4018284 GCF_000260355.1 Condylura cristata | reverse complement strand
TTTGTTGTTGCTAGTTGTTTGAAGATGTGCCATTCTCACTGGGGTGAGGTGGTATCTCATTGTGGTTTTAATTGGCATCTCCATTATTACAAGTGATGTTGAACATTTTTTCATATGCTTGCTGGCCATCTGCATTTTCCCCAAAGAAAAGATTTTTAAGCAACTGAGTAATTATGATAAACTTCTTAGTTATAAAGACAAACACATTTTCCTTTGGGAACAACCGAAGTGCTCAATGACGGATGATTGTATAAGGAAGATGTAGAATATATATACACAAAGACTACTATTCAGTAACTTAAAAAAAAGATGAGGTCTTTCTATGTGACAACATTAATGGACCTGGAGGGGAATGTACCGAGCAAAATAAGTCAGAAAGAAGGACAAATACCAGATGCTTTCACTTGTGGAACAAAAAGAACAGCAAAAAGATCAGATAAGACAATACCAAAACAAACCTTTGGATTCTGTTTGCCATACCCAAGTTACCAAAGGGGGAGAAGGGAGGGAGAAAAGAGGAAGGGGCTTAGAGAAGGGTACTTTGCTCATGGACATCGTGTAGTAACATACATGTGAAGAGGTGTCAACCTGGGGGCCTCTCTAGTGGCATAAGGGGTTAAATCTCAGTATTATGAAGCTACCAGCAGCGACAGCACATGAGTTCCATTTCCACAGCAGACCTCTCCTGTCTCTCTCCTGCTCCCCTCAGCAGTGTATTTCAGTAGATCTGCTTGTTCTGCTCCACACTCTGTTTTTGGTGAATCCTCTTACACACAACCATGCCTGCACCTCTGGCCTACACCCCATTTCTTGTATGAATAAATAAAAATGATTTACTATGTCTCTGGTGAATTCGCTCACCCCTTGCACCTCTGGCTTATTCCCTAGCTCTTGTATGCATTGATTAGTCAATTAATTAATTAAAAGGAGGTGTCAACAGGTGCTTCTAAAATATACAGTGGTGTAAGCCAGTATCACCACAATTTTAAACAAATCCCATTTCCCAAATAAAGGAGAAAAAATTAAAAATTTAGGAATATATTCTAAGTAAATAGGAAAGAAAAAAGGTTAGTATACTTTTTCTATATTAATGATTCATTTAAATGCATGGGCTAATGGAAATCGACAAGAGGAGACAATTCACAATAGTAGGCACATACAAAAAGAAAGTTTTTTCAGAAATGATGATAAAATGCATAATACTTAAAACACAAACTCCCCACCCCCTGGCAATCACACCCCACTTTCTGTCTCTATGAATTCAACTACTACAGGGTCCTCATATTAATAGAGTCAAACAGTACCTGTCTCCTATAACTGGCTTCTCTCACTTAGCATGATGTCTGTGGGATGATTCAGACTCTCTCCTCCACTGTCAGTTTACCCTGAACCTGCCTGACAGGTGAGATATTGTTACACTGAACCCCGCTCTTAGGTTTCTTTCTCCCCCACTTCTATGCCCTCTGTCCACAGGATGATGGAGATCAGGTAAAATAAAATCTGCTTGTGCTGTAGGTGGCCAACAAGCATATGAAAAAATGTTCAGCATCACTTGTAATAAGGGAGATGCAAATTAAAACCATAATGAGATACCACCTCACCCCAGTGAGAATGGCACATCTTCAAACAACTAGCAACAACAAATGTTGGCGAGGATGTGGAGAAAAAGGAACTCTCCTGCACTGCTGGTGGGAATGCAATCTAGTATAACCACTATGGGAAACTGTTTGGAGGTTCCTCAAACTGCTCAACATGGAGCTTCACTATGACCCAGCTATCCCACTCCTAGGAATGTACCCAAAAGACACAAAAACACTGATTGAAAAAGATACCTGCACCCCTGTGTTTATTGCTACCTTATTTACAATTGGAAAGACATGGAAACAGTCCAAATGCCCAAAAATGGATGACTGGATTAAAAAGATGTGGTACATATACACAATGGAATATTACTCAGCAACCAAAAAAAAAAAAAAAAGAAAGAAAAGAAACACATGCCTTTCAGCAACATGGATAGAGCTGGAAAAGATCATATTTAGTGAAATAAGCCAGAAAGAAAAGGAAAAATACTGAATGGTTTCACTCATAGTAGGAGTATAAAGGACCAGGGTAGAAAATAATAATAGTAATGAACAACTCTATACCAGAGACATTTTATGGGGGTGGAGTGGGGAGTGGGATAAAAAATGGGGGGAGGGAGTGCACTGGACTATGGTGATGGCACAAGGGTGATTTGGTGTTTGTTGGGAAGCCCACAGGGATTACAACTAAGATGGAAAAAGTCACAAAATGATGTAAAAATAAGCTATTATATTATTTTTAAAAATCTGCTTGTGCTGAATCTGAAGTTTGGTTATGCTCTAGGCTCTGTGCAATGAGTAAGTCTTGCTCAGGTAGGTCCTTAACCATCAGTTGTCCAAAGAACAAGGACAGTATGCAACATAATAATGGTTCCTTTGAATTAAAATATGAAGTTACCACAGGGCAATTTTTCTAAGGCTTTTTATGTCCAAAACATCTCAACTGAAGAGTTAGATCCTAAATAAAGTTGAAGCACCCATACTATGAAAGTAACCCAACCAGTCAAGGATTAGTCATAACCAAGGGAAAGATGGAATATACTATAGAAGAGGAAAGTTATAAATATCAACTGTAGCACTTTGGTAGATCTGCTGTGAAAAATCACCATAAACTGGGTGACTAAGAATGACAGAAATTCATCCTCAAGGGGTCAGCAAGGCCGTGTCATCCTGAAGGTGTTCAGGAAAGTCTTGTCCCAGCTCTTGCTCCTTGGCCATCTATTGCCCATGTCTCCTCTCATTGTCTTCCCTCTGGCATGTCTCTCTCTGGGTTTGAATTTCTCCTTTTTATGAGGATACCAGTCATGCTGATGAATGTTTATTACCTTTGAAAGGAATCTTATTTCCAAATTAGATCTGCGTTAAAGTAGGTTAGAATTTTCTTTTCTTTTAAAAAAATATTATATTTATTTTAGCATAGAAGAACTGGGTGTAAGTCAGAGGTATGGGGGGTCGGGGGCTGAGTGAGAGGATTCACTAGAGACAGAGTGGGGAGGCAGATCTGCAGAAATGTGTTACTAAGGTGAGACAGGAGAGTTTTGCTGTCATGTGGGTCAACTCACTAGCCAGGCATCAAACTCAGGCTGCTGAGGTAGGCCATTGCAGTTGTAGTGCTGAGACTTAACCCCTAGGCCACCAGGAATGACCTCTATAATTTCAATCTATCTTTTTGAGGAGACACAGTTCAACCCATAATACCAGCCCAACCTATAAACCAGTGGCAGGGAATTCGGTGAAGTGTTTAAAACTGTATTTTATAGCTTACTGACAGAGTAAACTAATAATCATTCTTTTCCCTATTTGAAAGGAATTGTGATAATTTGTTATTTTTAGGTGTTTTTCCTCTTTTGTTTGATCTTGGATGTGACATCGTTGCATTGATTGAATGTACAATGTCTCAAGGTGCAGAACAACCAAACAAGATCTCAGTAAAGCCAAGGAAATGTGGGCTTGGCCTGTGATCCTGTGATCTTCAGGAGCATGACTCCATGAAATATCTTTCCCAGGATGCTGCTGAGTTTATCTTGGGGTTATGTCCCCTTGGGGACTGAAGGATGAGTAGGAAGTTGGATAGTTGTCTTAAAGAGGGACATCTCTAGAGGAATGCAGAAGGGGGCTTATATATAAAAACACAGAAGCTTCTTCTCAAGGTCTTTTTCAAGTGGGCGTAGCTGAACTAAGTGATTTTTATATAAACTGCATCAATCACTTTCTGTTCCTTTTGTAATTTTAAACGTGGAATGGGGAGAGCAAATGTACAGTAAACAATTACCCAGAGAGAGGTCTGCCCTTTGCCTTGGCTACTGGGAAGCAAACTATAGGTGTCTGGTATGTCCTGCTTGAGGGGAATTGTCTTTGTTTGCACTGGATTATCTAACAATGTGATTAATAGTGGGACTTTGGACTTTTAGTTCTGTCTCTGGAAGGGACTGGAGATAAAAGAGATAAATCAGCCTGACCTATTGGAGGTTAGAGAATAAAAGCCAGCCATGTGAGCAATATGTCAGCAGGCCCTGAACAACAACAACAACGAATACTGGTCAACAAAGGTATGGGTCAGCTCCTCTGCTGGCAGAACTTCCTGCATATTGTCATTAAATGGCAGGGAGGACCATCCAAACAAATGTGGTGAGGACCATCCAAACAAATGTGGTGACCATCCAAACAAATGGTGGTTTCAACCACTCTTGCCCCATGTGTCTCTACCCTTGGCTGACTTTAATGTTTCTTCTCTCTGAAATAAACCATAACCATGAGTATAATGTTTTCAATGAGTCCTCCTAGTTGATTATAAAAACTTAGGATTGTTTTCAGAAATCCCCCTTGCAGTTCGTGTCAGAAGTGAGGGGGTCTCTTGTGTTCTCTCTAATTGGACAGTGGTCTGAGTTCCAGGACCAGGTTCTGGGGGTCAATGTCACTGACTCACATGAATGATGACTATCAGAGAAATGAGTCCAGGGCCACCTGCAGCTGAGGTACTCAGAGCTGCTCTGAATCCTTCCCTTTTAAGTCAGCTCTTTCTTGGATTCTATAATAGCCCTAGCTTTCCAATAAATTACTACATTTTTTTTTTTACCTTCCTCAAATTCAGTTCTGTTATTTGCCACTAAAAGAATCCTTAACTGCTCTAGAAGAAGTAGTGGTTGCTAAGAAAGCATGGGGTGGGAGATTTGACTAACAGACCTGCCAGAAGAATTTCTCTAAAGGTTAGATAAAAGTCAACTTGGACAAAGTGGGGTCGGGAAACAGAACAAGAAGTGAGACAGTCCCAAGTTTCACATAGCACCATTTCCTGATTTCTAAAATTGAGACAGAAAGAAAAGTAGTCAATTATTTATCCTGCCTCCCTATTCAGTTGTATTTCAGAATGAGCTAAGAGTTGATGGGAGAAGCTGTTTATAGAAACATCAAATTTAATGATTAGAGTAGGCAGGAGATGTAAAATGAAAAGATGCCATGTTTCCTCCTCTAATAAAACAGCAGATGCAGGCAGTGATGAAGACGGACCTCTGAAGCCAGTATGTGAGTAGTTGACAGAACCATCTACTGGATAGTTAGGCCAATCACACCAGAACCACCAAGCAATCTGAGGTGACTGAGTCAGGTCTAAGAGTAGTTCTTCCCAAAATGCAACAGAAAACACACATTCCACTTTTGAAACATTTTTTTTTGTCCCGAATAAAATAGAATCTGAATGGCAACAAAATTTTGGGTCTAATCATCAATTTATTGGAAATATGGGGCATTATTAAATGTCCCAAAAAATTAGATTAAGTAAAATTGTGAAAAATTCTACCCCAAATCTCAGTATAACAAATAAATGGAGGGGAGAGAATTTATTACAGACTAAAAGATGGCCTACTTGGTGGCCTAGGCATTGAGTCTCAGTGCTATCACCATGATGGCCTGAGTTCAATCCCTGGCCAAGGAGCTGACCCACATATGGTGCAACAGACCTCTGGTCTCTCCGGCTGCTCCCCTCAGCAATGTATTTCAGTAGATTCCTCTGTTCAGCTACTCACTCTGTCTCTGGTAGATCCTCTCACTCAGTCCCCGACCCCTGTACCTCTGGCCTATCCCCCCGTTCTTCTATGCAAAAATAAATAAAATATTTAAGAAAAAAGAGTAAAAGAGCTTTGAGACTTAGCAGTCAACTGTGTTGTCTGGACCAAATTTGAATCCTGATTTGAGTCCAATTGTAAAAAAGATAACTTGTAAGATAATCGAGGAAATCTGAATACTAATTCTATTTGGTAATATTAAGGCAACATTTTAAAAAAAAGATTTATTTATGTATAGAGAACTGGGGTACAAGCCAGAGGAGCAGGGGCAGTGACAGTGTTCACCAGAGACAAGAGTGGGGAGCAGAACAGGCAGATCCTCAAAGTACACTGCTGAGGGAAGGAGTGGGCTGGTCAGGAGAGGTCTGCTGCGCCATATGATCACCTCCGGGGTGGGGGATCGAACTCACACTGAGGTGGCTGTGGTTCACTTGCAGTGCTGTGTCCTAACCTTCTGGGCCACCAAGGAGGGCCTAAAGCAACATTTTAATGTAACTGTATGCCACTTTTAGTATTGTAATCAATGTTTGCTCCTATTACAGATACTACCTGAAGGTAGTTTACTTCTCCATGATGTTTTGTCAGGTTCCCATGTTAGGGTTAGGGTACCTTCATAAAATCAGTTGTGGCATACCTTTTTAGGACATAGTTTTTTTTTTATGCATACAAGAACTAGGGTATAGGCCTAGGCCAGCAGTGTGGGGGGCAGGGAGTGAGAGGATTCACAAGAGACAGAGTGGGGAGCAGAAAAGTCAGATCTACTACAATATATTGCAGCAGGTGAGACAGCAGAAGTCTGCAAAGCCATGTGGGTTAGCTCCCTGGCTGGGGATTGAACTCATGCCGCAGTGACTGGTATAGCTTGATAGCGATAGGACTAGGGAGGACCACTGTTGGCCACAGTTTTCCAAAAACTTGTCCTTTCCTCCCCTCAATGATAATCAAAGAGTTGTTGCATGTTTCTTTTCCCCTCTTTCTCTTAGTATCATGATGTCAGGGTGAAGAAAGAGGCTGTGTGTGAGGAAGACCTCATTTCACAGATATTGAGCCCTATAACTAAGTGCTTAAGACCATGTACAGAACTCATGTATAGAGCTGGTACCATGTACCAGCTCCCATAATTGTGTAAAGGCAAATCCCTGTATGTGAATCCTTTATTACGCATAATTTCTAGTGTCTCTGTTTCTCTGACTAGTGCATTTGTACATACATACCCAGATCAGCATAGAAACCATCCCAGCACATGAATACTATCAGAGTCACAAGAGTGCTTCTTTACAAAATCTAAACCTTTTGACAGGGCCTGGCTTTTCTCTGGATCCGTTCGTCAATGCCTGGATGGTTTCCCTCATTAATGGCCTTTCTGTTTTTACTGGATTAACAGAGCTCTCAGAATTGAAGTTAATAATTTACATGTATTTTCCTGAGATGCCTTAGTCATAGCTCCCTCACAATTGATTTCTTCAAAACTGTACCACCTCTAAAACCACATGTTGTGAGCTGAGGACTTAGAATGAACAAGTCATGTGGTTATCTGACTATCAAGGAAAGGGAACTAGATACTAATAATAGAACCATCTTGACCAATGACATTCTCTCATCTTTATGCAAATATCAGGCTATTTTGGTGTATAATTTCTCAAGCAATTTAACCATTTCTTTTATGTGCAGTAAGTGAACCAAAAATAAAACCTACTGGAGCAGTTTATTTTTATTTTTTTAAAGATTTTTTTTAAATTTCTGCATACAGAACTGGGCTACAGGTCAGAGGTGCAGGGGCGGTGAGAGGATTCACCAGAGAGAGAGTGGGGAGCAGAAAGGCAGATCGTCGAAGTACACTGCTGAGGGGAGCAGAGGGCAGGCCGGGAGAGGTCTGCAGTGCCATATGGTCACCTCCGGGGCAGGCGGGGATCAAACTCACACGGAAGTGGCTTTAGCTTCTTAGTGCTGTGCTTTAACCTGCTGAGCCACTAGGGAGGGCCTGGAGCAGTTTATTAAGCAATACAAAATGTTTCTTTTTTTTCTGAATTCCTATAACACAGATATTCTCTTTTCACTTCTTACTGCAGCCCCTGTAAGGGTGTTAGCTGAAAGTCACTGCCCTCTGAAGTTGGAAGGAGGTCCAGCTTTTTTTCTAAAGAGGAACCAGAAACTATATAAGGAAATGAGCATTCTGGGAAGAGGGTGATTCTAGCCCAGATATCCCAGTCCTTGCTTTTCACATACTTCATCTGTAAAAGTGGGCAATTGTAGCATGGGCAGTTACCTTTCTTGTGAATCTATCTTTTAAAAGATTATATTTATTTATGCACACAAGAACTGGGGTGCAGGCCAGAGGTGTGGTGAGGGTGAGGGTAAGGGGATTCACAGAGACAGAGTGGGGAGCAGAACAGGTAGATTGACTAGCATACAACTGAGGAGAGCCATGGGCATGTCAGGAGAGGTCTGCCACGCCATGTGGGTCAGATCCCTGGCTGGGAATCGAACTCATGCTCCAGTGGCTGTATACAGCTCCACAGTGCAGCCCTTAACCTGTTGCACCACTGGGGAGGGCCCTGTTGTGAAAATCAAAGAAGACAACACATATAGAGCATTTAGTGCACTAAATGTATATCACTTTAGTAAGTACAGACCAAAATTCCTGAACTTTTTAACAGATACATGGATATCTGGAATGTATATCACTAGAGTTGTTATGGTGTCCCTAGGTTTTAAAATTAAATGGTAAAGAAATCTTAGTTTTAGAATCTTTGGTATTTTAAATAAGCACTTAAAAAAGGTGCCCATTTTCTGAAACCAGTGGTCTGGCTGCAGCAATTCTGTTAGCATACTACTGAGGGGCACACACTGGGACCCTTTAGCTTTCATACTCTCACTTTCATCCATGCAAAAAAGAAAAAGAGTCTTAGAGCAAAGGACTTTAATAGGATTAGTGTGCATAAAGTGGAGAAGAAAGGATAATAGTTTCCTAATAAATTACCCACCCCCTTGTTGGTAAATGCCACCCAAAGGGTCAGCTAGAAGTGGGACCACTGAGGCCTGAAATACTGTCAAAAATCAAAGGCACCTTCTGGCAGGGAACCATAGGGAGGAGGCAAAGGAGGAGCAAAGGAGCAAAATCAAAACACAAATCAAGATAAAGGCTGCCACCGTCTGCCTTCCCATGGGTCTCCTCCAATGCTCCAAGTCACTTGTCCGAGGCCAAGAAGCAAATGCCCTGCTCAATGTATCTCCTCTGAGTCCACATGCCGCCATCATATGGCTTTACCTGGCCACTCAGAAGGATGTGTTTTTAATATACTGGTTGCTTATTTTCTGTGTAAAACCTTACCTTTTTAATTGGAGGTAGTTCCAACTTTTTATTTTTTGCTTTTATTTCCCTTGCTTTAGGGGTAAGGTCTCCGGAAACATCATTGATATCATGGAATATATTGCCAGCATTTTCTTCTATATATTTATTGTTATAGCTCTTATATCTAAGCTTTTAATTGATTTTGAATTTATTTTTGTACATGGAAGTTAGTTATCCAGCTTCATTCTTTTATATGTAGCCTTCCAGTTGTTCCAGCATCATTTTTAAAAGGCTCCCATTGTACTGTCATAAGATGCTTTATCATAAATTAAGAATTGATATCAGGGCTCTCCCTAGTGGCACAACAGATTAAAGCACAGCACCATGAAGTTGTCCACAGCCAATGCTGCAGGAGTTTGATTCCTGGCCAGAGAGGTGACCCACATGACATGGCAGACCTCTCCTGACCACCTGCTGCTCCCGTCAGCAGTGTTTATCATCAATCTGCCTGTTCTGCTCCCCACTCTGTCTCTGGTGGGTCCTCTCACCTCTCATGTGCCTCTGGCCTTTACCTCAGTATGCATAAATGAATCTTAAAAAAAAAAAAAGAATTGAGGGGCCCTCCCTGGTGGCACAGCGGGTTAAAGCACTGCACAAAGAAGCTAAAGCCACTTCCGCATGAGTTTGATTCCCGCCTGCCCCGGAGGTGACCACATGGCGTGGCAGACCTCTCCTGACCCGCCCGCTGCTCCCCTCAGCAGTGTACTTCGTCGATCTGCCTGTTCTGTTCCCCACTCTGTCTCTGTTGAAGCCTCTCGCTGCCCCTGCACATCTGGCCTGTACCCCAGTTCTGTATGCATAAATAAATAAATCTTTAAAAAAAATTGATATCAACATACATTTATTTATCAGCTGTTGATTCTGGTTCACTAATCCATGTGTCCATTTTATGCCATCGTGGTACTGTTTTTAGTATAGTACTCTATAATATAGCTTAAAGTCAGGTAACTTAATGCCTTTGATTCTGCCCTTCTTCCTCAGAATTGGTTTTGCTGTTCAAAACCTTTCAATGCTCCATAAAAGTTTCAATATTTTTTATTCAAGTTCTTAGAAGAATATTGCTGGATTTTGATGGGATTGTGCTAAACACATATATTGCTCAAGGTAGAATAGTTATTTTGATTCTAGTTTCTCCTTATTCATGAGTGCAGGATATGTCCCTATGTCCTTATTTTATATCTTAGATAATTTAACAACATCTAGTAGTTCTCCTTCTTTAGGTCCTTCACCAATTTGGGTAGCTTAATTCCGAGGACTTTGATTTTTTTTTAAAGTGATAATGAATGGACTTATTTTCTCGATATCTTTTCATTTTCATTCATTATATGTAAAAATGTTATAACTTGTAATCTAACCCTTTACTATATTCATTTATTGTTTCTAATAGCTCTCTGATATTGTCTTTTGGACTTTCTATATGTCACATCATCTCTGTATGGTGATAGCTTCATTTCTTTTCTGGCTTCATTCCTTTTCTTGCTTGAATTTTCTTTATTTCTTATCAAATTGTGCTAGCTGAACCCTCTAATACTAAATTAAACAAAATTGTGATGGGGGCATCATTGTCTTCCACCTGATCTTAAGGGAAAAATTTGATTTTTTTACCATTATGTATTGCATTGGTTGTTTGTGTTTGACATAACTCTTGCTAGAGTTATGATAATAAATGAGTGCTAAATTTTACTAAATGCTTTCTCTATCTATTGATACTGTCGAAGGTCATCTTTATTTGCATATATTATGCCCATCCTTGCATCCTTGGGATAAATCCTACTTGATCATGATTTGTAATTCTTACATTGCTGTTGAATATAATATATATTATACACATAATATATAACCATATACATAATATGTACTATATAATCATACATATAATATATATGATAAATAATATGCATATAATATGCAATATATTATATACATAATAGATATTGTTGAATTCAAATTTCTAGTATTTTGTTGATAATGTTTGCATCAATATTCATCAGGGATATTGATTTATAATTTTCTTTTCTTGTTCTGTCTTTATTTGGTTTTCATATTAAAGTAATATTGGCATCATTAAATATATTAGGAAACATTTCTACTTAGATTTTAGAAATAATTTGAGCAAATATGCCCATTTTGGTTGAAATTATCTCTAAAGCCATCTAGCTCAAGCTTTCATCTTGGAGAAGATTTTTTTATGGTCACATTTCAGTGCTTACAATTAATTTAGTCAACTCTTCTGTTTCTTCTTGCTTTAGTTTTGGTTGACATCACTTATAAGGGAAGTGAAAATAAACACCGTAATGAGGTATCATCTCACCCTCTGTGAGAATGACCTATATAAAAAAGATGGAAAACAAAATGTTTTCAAGGATTTGTGGGAAAAAGAACACTCATCCACTGTTGGTGGGAATATAACTTGCTACAGATTTTGTGGAAAATATGGAGACTCAAAAAGTAAAAAAAAAAAAAAGGAAATACTATTTCCAGCAAAACCACTGCTAATTATTTACCCAAATAATATGAAAACACTAATTCAAAAATATTTATGCACTCCTATTTTAATAGCAGCATTATTCATAATAGCCAAGACATGCAATCAATCTAAATGTTTATTGACACATGAGCAGAAAAAAAACAGGAGAATAGATAATCAATGAATTGTTACTCAACTATTAAAAGGATGAAGTAATGCCTTTGGGGTCAAAATCTTGAGGTAATTATACTTAGTATTATAAATCAGAAAATGAAAGACAGTTACCAGATGTTTTCATTTACTTGTGTAATATAAATATCCAAAGAAAATAAATAAGAACAAAAAATAGTTCTTAGATTTTTAATCTTTGTAATGTTTGGGTGGAATAACCATTATAATGGTTACCAGCGGGGATTAGGTGAGTACTGGGTAGAACATAGAGGAGAGAAGGTGATTGGGCACTGGAGCTTTGGTGGAAGGTGAATGGGACATGTGCATAAATGAAGGTGGAGTTGTAACCCCCACATTATACAGAGGTGTAAATGATGGCAAATCAATAAATTCAGGAAAGACCTTAATGGTAAACTACGTTTATTTAGAAATTTCTCCATTTCCTAAAGGCTATTAAATTTATTGGGATACGATTGTTCATAGTAACCTTATATGATTCTTTGTATTTTTCTGCCATCTGTGGCAGTTTCACCTTTCATTTATGGTTCAGTTATAAATGTTTTCTCTTTTCTTTTTCTTTTTCACCCTAGTTAGAGGTTTATCTATTTTATTTTCTTGAATAACAAACTCTTAGTTTCACTGATGTTTTGTACAGTCTATTTGATCTTTATTTCATTTATTTCTGCTTACTTATTATTTCCTTCCTTCTACTAATTTTGGTCTTGCTTGTTCCTCTTTTTTTTTTTTTTAAGTTGTTTTAGGTGTAGTATTAAGTTGTTTATTTAGGGCTTTCTTGCTTCTTAGTGTGGGCCTGTTCTGCAACTATCTTCTCCTTTAAGACAGCTTTTGCTGCATCCTGGTTTTCATTAGTTTCATAGTATTGTTTATTTCTGTTTTCATTTCTCTTTTTACCCAATAGTTATTGAGGACCACATTAGTTGATCTCAATGTATTTGTTACAGGGTAAGGAGGCACCCCAGAACTCCCAAACCTGCCCATTCTAAATAGGTTCTGCCATTTGCTGAATCAAGACAAAACATATATACCTTTACTGGAAAAAAACTTTAATACAATCAGTGTGCAATGCAGAAAAGGGAAAGAATATAGTTTTCAAATCAAGCACCCAAAGTTACTCATCCCCTTGTGGGTAAAAACCCAGCTAAACAGGATTGGCCCAAAGCAAGGCCTGAAAGTGGGGACCCATTTAAAAGGGTCAAAAACAGCCAGTCAAAGTCTGGGAGGAAGAGCAAAATCAAAATCAAGGTAAAACCTGACATTGTTAACCTCCCCATGGGTCTCACCCACATCTCTTTCACCCAGGCCAGGACCAAAAAGCAAATACAGTTTCTTCACATGTCTCTCTGTCCATGTGCGTCCTCTTATGTCTCCTTCTTACTCTCCATTCCGCTTCCTTCTCCAGTCCCATTCTAGCTTCTTCTCCTCCCTGCTCAGTTCCCTCTCCTTTGGGTAAGGCAGAGAACCTGGAACATCCCCTTGTTCCTGGGCACCACCCTGTTACATTTGAGATTAACATGTATGTGTGCATTATATGTATATATGTTGATTTTCAGCTTTATGGCATTACTATCAGAGACTACTTTATATGATTTTAATCTTTGTAATGTTATTGATAATTGACTTGTTCCAACATATGGTCTATTATTGAACATGTTCCATAAACACTTGAAAAAAATGTTTATACAACAGGTTTTGGGTGGAGTGCTCTGTTAGACTTATTTGTTCTAGTGCTATATTTAATGCTGTTTTTGTTTTTTGATTACTACTTGTTGTAGGATTGCCTTTCAGCCTTTAATCTTAATTATGTAACCATGTGCTTATTATCTTTGTTGATAAGGATTGCTGTAACTAACAAAAAGCTTTACTTTATTTGGACTCTATTCAGCTAATATATACCTTTTTTAAAAAAGATTTCTTTTATTTATGCATGCAGAACTGTGGTATAGGCCAGAGGTGCAGAAATAGTGAGAGGATTCACCAGAGACAGAGTGGGGGAGCACAGCAGGTAGATTGATGAAGTACATTGCTGATGGGAGCAGCAGGCAGTTCAGAGAGGTCTGCCGGTCCGTGTGGGTCACCTCCCTGGCCAGGGATTGAACTCATGCTAGGGCAGCTGTGGCTAGTTTCATAGTGCTGTGCTTTAACCTGTTGCGCCTCTATGGGGGGCCTTAATGTATACCTTTTAACTGGCAAGTTCAGACCACTTACATTTAAGGTGATTATTGAGACTAAGTGCTCACTGACGTGTTTGTTTATTTTAAAGTTTTTTAAATTTGTCTTTTTAAAATTTTTTGCCATTTTCCTTTTATGTTTGGTTAGGTTCCATTTTCATTGTCTTATATGTCACACCTATAGATTTTTATCTGAAGAAACTGCTGAGCTTTGGACTATTTTGTGACCCCTTGGCTGACTTGATCTCAAACTTACTCTAATGGGACACATTATTGCTGTTCTACTCTCCATTTCAAATAATTTAGATGACTATTAACATTGTATTTATTGTTCTGTTGATTTCCTGGATTTCTTTTTTGATAGTTTTTATTGTTGTGTCTTCAAGAGCATTCATATTTTCTTCCACAACATCTAATTTACTTTTAATCCCATTCAGTGAATTTTTTTGGGTTTAGAAGCTTTCATCTGTAGAAGATTTATTTATTTATTACATCTTTATTGTCTCTTAATTTGTTTTTCTAAAGATTTATTTATTTATACATACAGAACTAGGGTACAGGTCAGAGATGCAGGGGTGGTGAGAAGATTCACCAGAGACAGAGTGGGGAACAGAACAGGCCGACTGATAAGTACACTGCTGAGGGGAGCAGCGGGCGTGTCAGGAGAGGTCTGTGGTGCCATGTGGTCACCTCCAGGGTTGGGATCAAACTCATGCGGAAGTGGCTTTAGCTTCTTAGTGTTGTGCTTTAACCTGCTGAGCCACCAGGGAGGGCCTGTGTCTCTTATTTTTTTTTTTAACTTTTTTAGATTATATTGTTATAGATTAGCTGATATTCTTTATTGGATCCCAGAATTTGTGAATTTTACCTCACACTATGCTGTATATTTTTGTCTTTCCAAAAAATGTTTTTGAGTTTTGTTCCAAAACACACTTAATTATAGATAATTTGATCCTTTCAGAGATTTATTTTTATTTATTTATGCATATAAGAAATGGCCTGGAGGCCAGAGGTACAGGGTGTGAGGGGATTCATCAGAGATAGAGTAGGGAGCAGAACAGGCAGATTACTGAAATACACTGCTGAGGGGAGCAGCAGGTGAGACAGGAGAGGTCTGCTGCTCCATTTGGGCTAGCTCCCTGGCCAGGGGTCCAACTCATACTGCAGTCGTGGGTGATGATTTGATAACAATGAAACTTGAATCCCTGCGTCACCAGGGAGGCTCCCGGTACATAATCTAATTATTCCCCTTGAGTGTTTTCCAAATGTCCCACAAGTAATGAAGTTTTCCAGTGTAGCTGGAGGGAATAGGCATTATTCCTGGTATCAAGTGAACACCACGGACTGTCTCCTTTAGTCCCTTCTGGTGGCCATGGCCCCAGTTTCTGTACACTCTGGCTAGTAGGTGTTCTCCTGAATATTCAAGGAAGATCTTATGCAGAACTGTGGTATTCTTTTTTTTTTCTTTGAAGCTCCGTTTTGTCTGGTACTCAGTCCTATGATTTCCAGCTGCCTCTGTCTCCCTAGATTCTCACCTCTGTCTCCATAATTCAGGGAGGACACCCTGCTTTGCCTATGTTCCCTTCTGGGCAGGCAGAGAAGCCTGCAGCATTCAAATAATGCTCTGGAAGCAAGCAAGGCCACAAGGGGGGGCAAGCATAGGCCTTACCTAGTGTATTTCCATCTCTGAGGGATCATTGTTATTTGCTGCCTAAATCCAGTGTCTTGAAACCTCTTTTATTAACCCAGTTTTTATTGTGTGTGTAGCGGGGGACGTCTGGGAGGGGCAGTGTAACCATTGAGGTAGGATATAAATCTTGCCTTTATTATTCTATTTTGGCCAGAGTCAGAAGTCTCTAACTTCCTTTTCAAAAATATTTTTTATGAATCCAGATTCTTTTATGTATAAATAAGAAATCACCTAGATACATACTCTTTTAACATCAAAAATCAAATGCAAATAGTTGCTCCAAATGTAAATAGTTGCTCCAGATAAATTCTAATCTCTCCCAGAAGGTCACTCTCTCTATAAAGATCTCGACAGCCAAAGGAAGAGAAGAACATGCAGAACTGTCTTAAATTTCTCTCTTTCTTCTCCCTTCTTTTCCTTTTTCCCTTCTTCCCCCCAAACTGCAATATCTGGAACTGACTTTGAAGCAAAAAGGAATACTAAAGTGTTTGTTAGTAGCAGAATTTTGGTTTTACCAAGATGACCAATTTAAATAAAATAATAATAAAAAGAATGGCATTCAGTATTTCAAAATGTTCTTGTTTCAAAACCCAAACAAAAATCTTTGAATACTCAATTTTAAGAGTTCTGTTTTTACGAGGCACTGGAAAACGTTGAAACAAAAAAAGTCCCTCAAAAATGTGCTCCTAACCACAACTCTATATAACCAGACAAACAGAATTCATGTCAGTTCCTGGAAAAGAAAGACTTAGGAATTACATTTAACTACTTCACTTTCTTTGTTCTTGGCTTGTCTCTCTTTTGCAAATGTGTGAGTTCCAAGTGTCAGACATCTCATTTTTCTTCTCATCTCTGCTCTAATTGTGCCTCTCAGTTCTCACAGGCCTACTCTGAATATCTGGAGGCCTTTCTCTGGCTCCTTATACTTCCCAAATGTTTCCAGAAAAACTGGATTTCCCTGGGTTCTCTTTATGACATCCAGATTCAAGCGGGGACAGAAGCTATTCAGCGAGGGTATTTCTCTTAAGTTGTTTGAAACTTTCTCTTGTTCTTGGTCCTACGTAAGCCTTCAATTTGAATCCCCCACTTGACTTCAGGGAAAGCTGAAAGCCAGCCTCTGTTTGGCCATCACTGTTGTAGGTCAGTTTGAGCATTGTGTACTGGTCAGATCTGCTACGTGGACAAGATAGTCCGAGAAACCCAGCCAGCAGACAGAAAGGGATTAAGCAGATATGCCAACAAAGCGAAAGCAAAGGTCAGATGACACAGACCCATTCTGAGCACATGTCTTCTTCATTCTGAATTAATTCCTGTAGCTGTTGTCTCCTCCCAAATCTACCAGTTTTTTTCTGGCCTACACTAGCTCCCGGTTGATTCCTATTACATGACATAAAACTACATCCAGATCTATTTCACTTCAATGTGATCCTGATATACTAAAAAAAAATAATAAAGTCCATGCTAACTGCTTGGGAGATGTTAATGATGTAGTATTTTTATATTTTGAAAGTTAGGCCTTGGAAGAAGTGTTGTCCAACAGAAATAGAATGTGAACCACCTTCATAATTTCAAATGATATAGTAGCTACATTTATTAAAGTAGAAACATGTTCAATTCATTTCAACGATATATTTTATTTAACTTAATATGTTATAATTTCAACCTGCAATCAATAAAATGATTGATGAGATTTTTTGGATCTTTTTTTCACATTATGTCTTTAAAATCTTGTGTATTTCACACTCACAACATATCTGAATTTGAAAGAACCGCATTTCACATGTTTAGTAGTTATACATGGCCAGTGTTTACTGAACAGTATAGTTCTGGTAGCTTTAATTAAGAAGAATGCCTTTAGAGTAGGGAATCCATGATTCCCTACTGGAAGACGTTATTTCTGGGGAGATAGGGCCGGATGGTAACCTTCGTGATATCATGTGGCAAAGAAAAGCTCTCTTATTGCAAAGGGGAAACCCTATAATAAGAGGGGAATTTATATAAAACTAAGAAGAAAACTGAGGGTAGCAATGAAGACACTCATTATTGAAACATATATCAATAGGGACTTCCCTGGTGGCACAGGTACTATCAAGCTATTGCCAGCCACTGGTGCATGAGTTAGATTCCCAGCCAGGGAGTTAGCCCACATGGCACAGCAGGTCTCTCCTGTCTAGCCTGCTGCTCCCCTCAGCAGTGTATTTCATTAGATCTACCTGTTTTGCTACCCCACACCTTCTCTGACCCCGCACACCTCTCGCCTACACCCTAGTTCTTCTATGAATAAATAAATAAAAATAAATCTTTATATATATATGTATGTATGTATCTATAAATCAACTGTATATTTATTGTCTAGGACTGTGCTGAAGCTGAAGTTTTATGCATAGAAGCATTTTCCACACTCCCTCTTTAGGGAGAGTAATATTTATCAGAGTGGTTCACATACATGTGCTAAAGTTTGTAGGGGACGGGCAGTCAGACTAAGGAGAACAGCTTCTGGGACCTGATCTAGTCAAGAGTTTGGGAAAGAGTTCCCAAGGTGAAGATATCTGAGCTGAGATTTGAAAGACCTGTGAATCTTGACAAGCAAAAAGTAGGGGAAACTCTCCAAGAGAAGAGAGAGTACGAGCAAGAGTAGCAGGAATGTCACCCTCAGGGCCTGGAGAGAAGAACTCTTGGGCTGAAGTGCAACAGGAAAGGCAACATGCAGAAGAGGCAGGCAAGGGCCAGATCATACTTGTGTGCCAGACCCAGTTACAAATATTGCTCTTTACCCCTAGAGCAGTGGGAAACCACTGCTGAGTGTTAAGCAAAGAAAATGATGACATCAGGTGCCATTTAAAAAAAAATCATTCTAATTATGGTGTAGAAAAATGCCCATGAGATGGGCAAGAGGTATCTGTGGGAAGCCCAGCCCAGATGAAAGTGGAGTAGTTTTTTTTTTTTTCCAATTCTGATGTTGCCCTTTTATTACATTTATCCAATTTCTTTTATTTATTTACTTATTTACTTATTTATTTATTTTATTACAAAAGTTTATTTTTACATCATTTTCCATCTCGATTGTAATCCTCACGGGTTTCCCATCACCAAATCACCCGTGTGCCACTACCATAGTCCCATGCATTTCCCTCCCTTCCCCCTCCCCCCGTTTTTGATCCCATTCCCTACTGAAAGTGGAGTAATTTTTGCAGGACACCACAATGGCCATAGGCCCTTGGCAGCTGGAGAGGTGGAGGGAAGCTGGTCTCTCTGAGAAGTGTCAGGGGGGAAGAGCGCTCCACTCGGGCGCCCTGCTCTTTAACTGAGTTCTGATGCTATTTTCCTGGAGAAAGCTCAGATGCTACAGATTAAGTGCTCAACTCAATAATCTCCCCCTCTCCTCAACCACAGCTCTGACACCAGGTACAATCCTAGGCGATCACCTTGTTTCTGAATGAACAGCTACAAATCAGAGGCTCCAAACTTCCACTCCTTGGGTTTGATCAATTTGCTAGAACATCTCATAGAACTCAGGGAACACGTTTACTAGTTTGTTATAAAAGGATATGATAGAGAATACAGATGAACATCCAGATGGAAGCCATGCATGTGGAAAGGTAAGTGGGAGGGGTGAGGAGCTACCACGCCCTCTCCAGGTGCACACCTCTCCCTACACCTGCACCTGTTCACCAATCCAGATGCTCTCAGAATGCCTCTATGAAAGCTTCATTACACAGCATGATTGACCATTCATTCCACATTCAACCCTTCCCCTTTCTTGAGAGAATGACAGGCAGTGATCAAAATTCCAAGATTCCAATCATGGCTTGTCTTTCCGGTGATGGGTTCTACCCTGGAGCCTCCGGGCACCTACTTGAAGTCACCTCATTAGAACATGAGATGCTCCTATCACAGGATGTGACAAGCATTTCAGGAGTCTTGTACTGGAAACCAAACACCAAGACCACTACATCTGTTACTTATAAATCACGATCTTTCCACTTGTACTCTTTGCCTAATAACCACCTACTTTTCCTTTAGATGCAAATCAGTTGGCCCTTCCTCATTATAAGCCCTCACAGCACCTTATACCTTGCCTGGTAGAATGTAATTACCAGTTGCAGTTTAACATTTTGCATCTTTACTTGACTAACAATTGTCTCTGTCACTAGAGTATAGGAGCAGGACAAAGCTTTTTCATTTTTTTAAAATTTGACTTTATTTTTAGAATAACTTTAGTTGCACAAAAAATCTGAGCAGAAATGATAGAGTTCCCATATGTCCTTTCTTCATAATATACATACAACCTTCTCCACCATTGATGTCTTGCACCTGAGTGCTAGATTTAGTAAACCGACTAATACTGACATCTCATTTTCACTCAAAGTACATAATTTACATTAGGATTCACTCTTGGTATTTTGCATTTTGGGGTCTTGACAAATGTATAAAGGCATGTCTCTACCATTATAGTATCGCACAGAATTTTGTCATTGTCCAAAAAATCCTTGGTGCTCGACTTAGTCATCCTTCCCTCTCCTGGGCCCTGGTAACCATTACTATTTTTTATTCATTATAATAGCTTATTTTTACATCATTGTATGCCTTTTTCCATCTCAGTTGTAATCCCCGTGGGCTTCCCATTACCAGTTCACTTGTGTGCCATCACCATGTCCTGTGTAGTCCCCCACCCCCATTTTTAATCCCATTCCTTACTCCACCCCTGTCAAATATCTCTGGTATATAGTTGTTCATCATTATTATTTTTTTCCTCCCTGATCTCTTATATTCCTGCTATGAGTGAAACCATTAGTATTTTTTTTTCTGGTTTATTGCACTAACCATGATCCCCTCCAGTTTCATCCATGTTGCTGAAAAAGACATGAGTTTATCTTTTTTGATCCCTGAGTAATATTCCACTGTGTTTATGTTCCACATATTTTTTATCCAGTCTTCTACTTTTGGGTATTTGGGTTGATTCCATGTCTTTCCAATTGTAAATAAAACAGCAATAAGTATGGGGATGCAGGTGTCTTTTTGAATCAGGAATGGGATTGCTGGGTCTTATGGAAGCTCCATTTTTTAGTAGTTTGTGAAACCTCCAAACAGTTTTCCATGGTGGTAGCCATTAATTTTTTACTGTGCTCATAGTTTTGCCTTTTTTAGAAAGTCATATAAAATCATATTGTATGTATCCTTTTTATTTTATTGACTGATTTTTAAAGATTTTTTTTATGCATACAGAACTGGGGTACAGGCCAGAGGTACAGAGGCAGTGAGAGAATTCACCAGAGACAGAGTAGGGAGCAGAACAGGCAGACTGATGAAGTACACTGCTGAGGGGAGCAGTGGACATGTCAGGAGAGGTCTGTGGTGCCATGTGGATCACCTCCAGGGCTGGGGATCGAACTCATGCTGAAGTGGCTTTAACTTCTTAATGCTGTGTTTTAACCCACTGCGCCACCAGGGAGGGCCTGTACGTATCCTTTTTAAATGACTGCCACTTAGTAATATGCATTTATGTTTCCTCCATGTCTTTTCAAGTGTAGAAAAGTTTAGTGTTAAATAATAGTCTATCATTTAGCTATGCTATCGTTTATTTATCCACTCACCTACTGAAAGACATATTGGCTGCTTCAAGTCTTGACCACATTGTTAACAAAACTGTCCTAAACATCTGTGTGCAGGCTTCACATGGACATCTGCTTTCAGTTGCTTTGGGTAAATAACAAGGAGCTTGATTGTTGGATTGCATGTCAGGAATATGTTTTATATGAAAACTCCAAACTACCTTTCCAAGTGGCTATTCCATTTTGCATCTGCACCACTGATGAATGAGCATTTCTAAGATTCCACATCCTAACCAGCACTTGGATTGACAGTGTCTTGGATTTTGGCTGGGTTAAGTACTGTCTCACTGTTTAATTTTGCAATTCCCTGATAACGTATGATATTGAAAATCTTCCCATATGCTGATTTTCCACCTGTATATCTTCTTTGGTGAAGTGTCTGGTTCAGGTAGTTTACCCGTTTTTAATTAGGTTATCTGATTTTTTTATTGTTGAGATTTAAGGCTTCTTTGTAGATCCTAGGTCTGTTTCTGTTCACTAGTGTGTAGGGTTAGATTTTGTGGGAGTTGAGTAAATGTTTACTAAATGAACAAAGAAGTGACAGGGAGAGGTAGGTCATTCAAGCTGTGGATACAGATTCATTTTTGCAACAGTGTAAGAGATGAGAAGTGAGTGTCCCAGACCAAGATTTGAGGATTTCCCTCACTTAGTGAATGGAGAGAAGAAAGTATCTAAATGGCTATAGAACATTAGAAACACAAGCTTATTAGCGAGTAGAGAAGTGCAAAACAAGACCCCAAATACTACACATCCCATCTGAATAGCTAAAATTCTTGAAAAGGCAATATACCAAGTGTTGATAGAATTGTGGAGGAAATGTAATGCAATGTTTAAACTCTACTGAGGGTACTAGTTTATGCAAAGCAACTTGGGCACTGCTTGATGGCATTAACTAAAACTGGATATATGTGTATTTTAAGACCTAGAATTTCCACTATTTGGCTTCTATGTAGCGATATGACTCACAGAACATTATGTTCTTATTTATACAAAATTCAAAAGCAGGCAAAATGAGTCCATCACATGAAAAGTGAGTGCAGTTTTTACCTTGGAGCGTCACTTGGAGAAGAACCAAAATGGGTGCTTCTGGTATTTCCTAATCTGGGTGTTGGTTATATGAGTGTGTGCATTTTGTGATGATTCATTTGATTTGTGAGATTTTCTACATGCATCTTTACAACTTAGCATATTTTTTAAAAAATCAAAAGACAAGCTCTCTGCTTGGCGTCCTCCGGTAAGATAGAGTAAAGCTCTTTTGAAAATTTCTTTAATGCCCAAAAGAATATGAGTATATGGGCCAGTAAGAGCAAAGAAAACTTGTAAAACATTTTAAATGTGGATGCTTTAACTTATTACCTACTGCTGTTGTTAAGAAGAAACTAATTTGGGCCTCCCTGGTGGCTTAGGGATAGCACCTCTCAACAATATCACCTCTATAGCCTGAGTTCAATCCCAGGGATCAAACCCACAATTGGCACAGCAGACCTCTCCTGTCTCGCCTGCTGCTCCCCTCAGCAGTGTATTTCAGCAGATTCACCTCTTCTGCTCCCCACTGTCTCTGGTGAATCTTTTCACCCCTTCTCTGCAACTCTGGCCTATACCCCAGTGTTCTACACAAATAAATAAAAGAAGAAACTAACTGATGGCCATAGAGGATAAAAACATTTTAGAAGGGCCCTCCCTGGTGGTGCAGCGGTTAAAGAGCTAGAAAGCTATCTGCGGTCGCTTCAGCATGAGTTCAATCCCCGGCCAGGGAGGTGACCCACATGGCATGGCAGACCTTTCCTGTCTCACCAGCTGCTCCCCTCAGCAGTGTACTTCATCAGTCTGCCTCTTCTGCTCCCCACTCTGTCTCTGGTGAAATCTCTCATTGCCCCTGCTCCTCTGGCCTGTACCTCAGTTCTGTGTGCATAAATAAATAAATCTCAAAAAAAAAATATTTTGGAAAAGGTTCAGGATGTGTAATGGATCACCAGAGAAAACACCTGGGTCTCCAAACTGTGTTCTGCTGTTGCTTCTTACCAATGTAAACTTCTTTTTAAGCGAAATAATTATAACATATCATGAAATGATTGACCCTGACTCTGCTTTTTGTAACTCTATTACTGCAGATAAACATGAAAATCATGAGCAGCTAGCTCTCCACTGAGTTTCAGGCAGTGGCTTAGAAATGCTGTGGCAATTCTACCAGTGAAACAGGGTTGAGGGCCTCTGCTGGTGGCACAAAGGGTTAAGTCTCAGCACTAAGAAGCCACCCCATAAGGAGCAATAGACCCCTCATCTCCCTTGCTGCTCCCCTCAGCAGTGTATTCCAATAGATTTACCTGTTCTGCTCCCCACTCTGTCTCTGATGAATCCTCTCGCCCAGCTCTTGTGTACATAAATAAATACAAATAAATCTAAAATTAAAAAAAGAAACAGTTGAATGTGGAAAATTACCCATAGAGCTGATAAGTTTCTTATATGGTCTCACTTCACTTTCTGGACAGAGATGCTGGGCAAGGGTTGGTGCCTTGAATTATGGCATGAAGATCCGACGATCAAATTCTACACTAGGAAGAAGGAATTTTGCCAAGTTAAAAAAAAAAAAAAACAAAATATCAGGGTTGTAGTTAGAAGAAAGTGTTTTATTCAGCTCCTGCTTCTTACTGTGTGACTCTGCGGAAGTATGGATCTTTATCTGGATTCTCAGTATCTCATTTATACTGGGGGAGTAATGGCCTCACGGTTCTTAAAACATGCCGCATTTGCTAATTTCCCAATTAACATTCCCATTTTCTTTCATAATCACTAAGAGGTGGGAAAAAAGCTGTTTTACAATCTATATTTCCCCAGAAAACAAAGTTTTTGTCATTGAGTTGTTGGGTATATAACAAAGTCAATGGTATAATGCAGTGACAAATTCAGTTCAACTTCAGAGGACCTTGGTTCAAATCTTGCCTGCCATTTGCTAAATATTTGACCTTAAATTAGTTACTTAAGATAGCTGTAGTTTTCTAATCTCAAACTGCAAAAAGGTTACTAATTGCCCCCACAAACTATTGTGAGAATTATGGATGTCTTTATTTGCAAGTCAAAGAGAAAAATTTACAACAGTATCTCATAAGAAGGAATGAAGTGTGAATAAATGCTACAACATGAATGGTCCTTGGAAGCATTATGCTCAGTGAAAAAGCCAGACACAAATTGTGTGACTTCATTTATGTGAATCTGGATAGTTACGTGCAATATCCAAAGTCAGCAAATCCACAGACAGAGAAAGCAGATTATGGGTGACAGGGCCAGGGAGGGTGGGTGGGGAGTGACTGTTTAGTGCCATGAGGTTTCCTTTACAGGTTGTAAAATATTCTGGAGCCAGATAGCAGTGATAATTGCACACCAATGTACTAAATGTCAGTGGTGGTTAAATTTGACGTCAAGTATATTTCACTACAAGAAAAATAACTAGTACTATATTTTTTTTACAAAATTAAGTTGCATCGCAAGAAAATTTTATCACTAGGAATATAATGTTAAGAGATGCAAAACTGCATATGTGGAATGATTATAACCATTTCAAGATATGACCTTATGTATATATATAAAAGGATCAGAAATAATTGTGTGTATGTGTGTTTTGGCTGGTGAGAATAGGTGATTTCCCTGTTGGAATGTTCTTAATTTTCAATAAAGAACCAGATATCACATAACTCATTTAAAAATATTTTAAAAGAGAGGGAAAGGAAAATACCAACTATCGTGTAACTCCAGGAATAACTGAGCATTGTCTGGGATGGTAGGATTGAACCTGAGTTTTAGGACAGAGTTGTGCCTCAGATCCTGGGGCTGTGCCTTTCTCGGTAGCCAGCTCCTGTTACTTCCCTTTGGTTTTCTTCATTCAGCTGGCAGTGTGTCCAGGAACTTCATTCATTCAACCATTTATTTTTTCTTAATACAAATTTAGTAAGCATCAACTCCGCCCCGCCCCCCTACATGGTTAGGGATAGTAAAAGGGGAACCCCATCACCTGCCAGGAAGAAATCCCACTGAAATTCCTCTGGCTGCCACACCTCATTTCAAGGAGACCAGATAAGACCTGGCCAGTTTGGGAGGCCTGGGAAGAATCTGAATATTTAACAGGCCTGGTTTATAGCTAAGAAAAACAACTATTATGGGCTGACATAGTTAACCTTTGCACACAGTTCCACCTTGACTCAAAAAAAGGAAGAATGGGGGGGGGAGTTCATATTTTGGGAATTGGGAGGATTGATGGCAGCAAGGCACATATGCATAACAAGGGGGGCCCTCTCCTCCCCTAAAGAAAGAACCATAAAAGTCCTGTATCACCAGAGCTGGGAGCAGACCTCTTGCCTTCAAGACTACCCACAGCCTTGCACAGTGTCTTCTTGTATTTTTCGCTATCCAATAAATTCTGTGGCTTGTTTTATTATTGGTGCTTTGTGGAATTCCCTTCTCATAAGACACCAAGTCTCTCAGCCCTTACTCTCCCAGTGCCTCCCAGTACCAGTACCTGTATTCATGTACCTGAATAGACTGAGTGTACTGTCTGGTTACACTGACCAGTTGGGATTAGTTGAACACAGCTGACTTTTTATTGTTTCTCTCTTTCATTTTGTAAACACAACTGTTTTCTATTCCTATCTGAACTGCAGCCCTCTCTCTCAATTCCCTTGGATAATGCGGAAATGATATTTTTTTATTGTTTCACTTCTCTGGACTGTGCCCTTGACTCAGACTAGGTAGTAGTCCAGACCAGACAAGGTTGGAGACATCTTGATGGTGTAGTTAGTGAAATCCTCTCTACGGGGTGCCTTCTCCTTTTTTGATCCGCCCCCCACAAAGTGCCGAGTTGGGGTTGACTTACCTTTGCCTCTCCACCAGTTTCTTCTCTCTAGTTCTACCACTTCTTGATCACTAACTTAAACTTCATAAATCACATCTTTTCTGTTTTGGACCTGGATTTATTATCTCCATTTCTACGAGCTGCTATTGTCATTGTGAGGAGAGCCTAGCCCCGTTGAGGTGGCCCAAACCCATATTTATATTCATGAATTCTCACATTGTTTCTGTTATGGGAATGCAGGTCTTTTTCCTTTTGGCCAATTAAAAGAAACAGTTTGAGAAGGGGGAAAGTCGTCTAGTTTGTCAACAGATTGAGGAGGGCAGCAGATTGGTGTCAGAAAGGCCACTGTACTGCTCTTTGGCAGAAGGCAGGGGTGTGTATCCAGAGTTACAAGAAATCTGAAGAGGGGAGTGGACAAGGGTTAGCACATCCATCCTTGCAACACAAGTGACTAGAGATTTTGGTTGATGCCAGCTTGCTTTTGTCATCATCTGGTGGTCAGCCATTCTGAAGTTATCTTCCTAGAGATACTCTTTTTCCTCAGAATGTAAAAAAACAAAAAACAAAAAAACAAGGTTTGTTAAGTCTAGGGGGTAAAAAAAAGGAAATAGGAGAGGTTATCTGGTGGTGCAGCGGAGACATGTATTTTGTTGCTGCATCATTGCTACAGCCACAGAGGTTTGGAAAGCAGGCTGTTTGTTTAGAAGGTCATGTTCCAGAGAAAGGCTCCCTGAGGCCAACAACTCCTTTTTGACCTTATATATCTGTGCCTGATTAATATTTAGGGAAATAGCATGACCAGATTGTATGCACTGGGTGGTAGTTTCAGGACAAAGAAAAAAATCAGTTGTATATGGTACTAGTCAGTTTTCTCCAGAGAAAACAAAACAAATAGGAAGTCTCTACAGAGAGGTATTTAATTACAGGAATTGCCTCATAAGATTGTGGAGGCTGACAAGTACAGAATCTATAAGGGTTTGCTGGCAGGCTGGAGCTTTAGGGAAGAGGTAAAATTCAAGTCTTCAAGCTGTCTACTGACATAATTTTCTCATCCTCCAGGGAGGTCAGTCATTTTCTTTCAGAACCTTCGACTGATTGGGTGAGGCCCACCCACATTACAGAGGTTAATCTGCTTTAATCAAAATCCACTGATTTTGAATTTAACCCCATTAAAAAAATACCTTCATAGAAACATCTAGAATAATGTTTGATCAAACATTTGGGTAGTGTATCTAGTCAATCAGATGCATAAAATTAACTATCACCAACACAATGCTGGGTTTATTGTTTGCCCTTTAGTTAAGAGCTCTAAGGCATTAAAAATAATATACATTAGTGGAAAATGTTGAGTATCATAGATTTGGCATCATATGTTCAATAGATATTTTACTCTTTGGAAGTGACTCAATGCTGTGGAAAATGCTAAAATGTTCTGGATAATGTCCTGGAATCCATAGGACTAAAAAAAGAAGAAATAAGACCTGTACAAATATCTGTGTGTGTGTGTGTGTGTGTTATGGCAGCCAGCACTAACATTCTCTTTGCGGCGAACTCCTGGAGTCTCTACATCTAGCTCGGCTATTTTGTTTCTCAGTCTGCCCATCATTTCTGCATATCTTTGCCAAACTAGACTGAATATCCTTGTCTTAAATTAAAAGTCAAATAAAGTTATACACACTATGAGGTAGTCAAAGATCTCTCTGAATAATTAGAGCCTGGGCTGAAGCTGGCTGTCAGCCAGAAAGGAGTACTTTTACAGAGACCGCTTTGCTTCAGTTTCCAGAACAATAGCACCTTTTCTAGGCAGAAGGACAATGACATACTGATGTGATATTTTGCAGGGAGCTACTGGTGGAGGCTTAGAGTGGAAAATTTGGGAAGAAAGTATCACAAGACCAGAAACTAGAGGTGGGGGTAGAAATAATTAACATCATCATTAAACTATATATATTTATAAAAACGAGAAGTCCTTAAGTGTGGTCTGGAGATGGGGACATGAAATTGTGTCCCTGCAAAGTAAGTCATAGGTGGACTTCCTGGTGGTGCAAGGGGTTGAGTCTCAGCACTAGGAAGATGTTGGCAACCACTGCAGCACGTTCGATCCCCCAGCCAGGGAGCTGACCCACATGGCACAGCAGACTTCTCCTGTCTCACCCACTGCTCCCATCAGCAGTGTATTTCAGTCAATCTGCCTGTTCTATTCTCCACTCTGTCTCTGGTGAATGTTCTCAGCTGACACCCCCACCCCACCCCACACCTCTGGCCTATACCCCAGTTCTTATATGCATAAATAAATAATTTTTTAAAAAATAAAACAAAAAATAAAGTGAGTCATAAGGCAAGCAGAGAGCTTCAAGGTTAAAAAAAAGAACAGGGAAAAGCGTAGGAGGAATAAGGAAGACTCCAGAGATAAGGGCAACTTATCTCCAGAGATAAGTGAGAATTTGGCCTGACTAGGGGCAACAAGACATTGTGGTCTGTAAAGAAAAAGGACTCTACCATAAGGGCTGAAATGCAGGAGGTAATTCTGGGCACAGAAACATTAAGAAGGTGAGTGAGACCACAGAGAACTAACCAAACACAAAGAGACTGATGGGGCTTTCCAAAACTAAGGAAAGAGGTTCTATATTCCCCGAGGCATGACTCCATGGTGCTTCCTTTCCCCTCCCTTGACCTAGTGTTAGGGCCTGAGAGTCCCACTTTGTTTCTGTTCCTTTTCTCATTAATAAACATTTCCTTATATCTATTTCTCTAAACACATTAGCCTGTTTTCGCTTGGTTGCCTGAGAGTCAGCAAAGTTCCTGCTGTGGCTTTGTGAGACACCAACCTGTGGTGGTCCAGTGGCTGGGACTCAGCACTGCCACTGCAGCCTGGGACCCATTCCTGGCTGGGAGACTAGGGCTGAAAACCTGAAATTATGATATCAAGCAGAATACTATAGTTAATCTCCAGAGTCCCAGACTAAGGGTAGGGATATAGAGATGAAGGACCATTAAAGATAGTCACTGTCACCATCCTTACAAATGAGCCCAATTACACCTTTGAAGCTGTTAATTTAACAATAGATAAAAGTTTCACAAAGGGGTCCTCTGTGGTGGCCTAGGGGTTAAACTCAGCACTTGTACCTCTACAGTCTAAGTTCAACCTCCAGCCAGGGACCTGACCCACATGGTGCAGCAGACCTCTCCTTCCCCCTCACCTCTGTATTTTAGGTCAATCTACCTGTTCTGCTTCCCACTCTGTGGCTGTGGAATCCTCTCAACTCCTATCCATGAACCTCTGGCCAACACCCCAGCTCTTACATGCATAAATAAATCAAATAAATCTTAACAAACAAACAAACCTTAACAAACAAACAAACATTGTATAAGAGAAGAATGTGAAGGCACCCAGTAGACAGAGAATAACTGAGGATATTAGCCTATATAAAGAAGGATTGTGTGCTGCTAGAAAGGTCAAAGCAATTTACTGTCTGGCTAGCCTGAAGGAACATTCTCTTTCTGCCTCCCTCACAACATGGAGTTTTAGGTTTTAGGACTGCTAACTTGATAAGTGGAAACTGCTTTTGGGTGTTTTGATCTGTATTTTTGTAACTCGGTAGGAAGGTGAGGTCCCAGGTTCCCTGCCCTAGCCAAGGAAAGGTGGGGCTGAGTAGCTAGGGGAAGCTAGAAAGGGGCTTGGGAAAATAGGTAAGAACAAGACAAAAAAGAAGATCAGGAGGAGGAAGCAAAAAAAAAAAGAAGACTAAGACATGACCTGGAGGAGGCACCTGGCACAGAGAGATGTGAAGAAGCTGCACTTGCTTCTTGACCTTGGCCTTGTACTAAGGACTTGAGGGACATGAAAGGAGGCATTTGAAAGAGACAGATGTGGGTGAGAGACCTGTGGGGAGACTGATAATAGCAGCCTTCATATTGACTTATGTTTTGATTTTGTTGTTTTTCTTCTAGACTTGCCTGACTCTGTCTGTCCCTTTCCTGTAGTTTTCTGCCAGGAGGTGGCAATCTTTTGGGCCTCAGTGGCCCTCCTGGGCCTTACCATCTAGGGAATAGGTAACTTCAGGCTTTTCATGGGAAAACTAACGATCTTTTTTCTGTTCTCTCTATTGCCTACTAATTGTATTAAAGTTCATTTCTGTTGGTAATCTTCTGCACTAACAGTATGTTTTGTCTTTACGTGGTAGAAATCACTTAGAGCAAAAAAGTTTGGGGGTCCTACGGCATGTTTCAGCTTACCCTCTCACATTTTTACTTGTGAAATACAGTACTTCATTCATTTATTCATTCTTTTCTACTTGTGAATTGCCTGATCATATTGGCTCATTTTATTTTTTAAGGTCTATCTACCTACCTATCTATCTATCTATCTATCTATCTATCTATCTATCTATCTATCTATCTATCTATCTATCTATCTATCTATCTATCATCT
>NW_004567117.1:3948870-3987037 GCF_000260355.1 Condylura cristata | reverse complement strand
CCTGCTATGAGTGAAACCATCTGGTATTGGCTCATTTATTTTTTTTAAAGACAGTATTTAGAGGCATTTTAGGTTCACAGAAAAATTGAGAGGAAGGAATAGAGATTTTCCGTATTTCCTCCCCCCAACAAATGCCTAGTTTTTCTCATGATAAAATCCCTCACTCAAGAGTGGCAGACAAGGGAGCTTGAGTCTGGGTGGAGCTGCAAATGGGGAGCAGCCTTGCTGGCTCCTGGGACTCCCCAAAATCCAGCTCCTCCAGGAGCAGAAGATTGGATTTCTGCCAATTACTACTTCCTCCACATTCCAGGGAGACCCCATTGTTCCCGGGAGACCCCACTGTTCCCGGGAGACCCCACTGTCGCGGGGAGACAGCCGATGATGCCCTGGTTTAGACTCCAGGTCTGTGGTGGGTCTGACAATGTCAGTCCAGGAAGAGGCTGATACACACCGGCCCATCCCTGATCTTGTGGCCAACCGGCACCAGCTGAGCACACTTGTGGGTCACTGGGAGGCCACTCCTGATGCTGTGCTGCGAGGAGGTGGGGCCCAGGAGGCTGAGGAACCAGTCACAACACCTGGGCTCAGTGGCATCCTCAAAGCTGGGTCCTTGGTTAACTGATTGTGTTAGAAAGTGGCACGTTTGTTGGCATAGCTGGGGGTTGGTTTCCTGAGACTGGGGCTGGGCAGGTGGGTGGGAAAGGATCCCCAGCGGTGTAGCCTTTCTGCCTGCCTCCTTCCTACAGGTCTGGCACCCCCTCTTTAACTCCCCCTACCCCCACAGCTTCCTGGGTGGCATTAGAGGCTACACATCAGGAAAGGGCACCCATGCCGTCCTGCTGGGTTGGAAGTGTCTGCCGTGGTGCACCTGTGTGGGGTCAAGGACATCTACAATGATGCCACCCACCCCCTGTGGGACATAACCGGGGTTGGAAAGGAGCCCGAGGTGGCCCAGACCCTGGGGAAAAGCTGGAGTCAGCAGGTTAGGTCTGTGCCCTTTCCTGGCCTCAGCGCCATCCAGGAAGCTGTGGAGATCAACTCAATAACCTGGTTGGATCACCTGAGTCTGAAACTCGAGGTGCCAGCTGTGAAAAGCACCTCAGCAGCCATTCTGGAGCTCCTACTCAGGCACCTCTGCGCTGGGCTGTGAACAGGAGGGGTGCTATCCCCCTATTTCCACCGGACTACTGAGCAGGCCCCCCTCAGTGCCCCCCTCACACATCCAGATACAGACCCGTGCACCCATGCACACAGGCTTCGAGCAGGGGAGCTCAGCAAGTGGGGGCTTGCACTCCTAAATAAGGGGTGCCAGAACCAAGGGAAGGAGGCAGGCAGAAAGGCTGCACCCCTGGGGATCCTCTCCCACACACCTGCCCAGCCCCAGTCTCAGGAAACCACCTCCCAGCTATGCCAACAAATGTGCCATTTTCTAAATCAATCAGTTTCCCAAGGACCCCGCTGAGAGGATGCCACTGAGCCCAGGTGTTGTGACTGGGAAGCAGAATCCACAGCCCTGCTGGCTTTTTTGCTGATGGTGGCTCAGCTGGGTAACAGAAATAAACACTCCTCCACTTCCAATCACCTACCAGTGTGTATAATTGTGATTGATAACCTGCATTGATCCGCCATAATCACTTAAAGTCCTTCTTTGCATTAGGGTTCACTCTTTAGGGTTTGTGCTTTGTATTATATATTTTATGGGTTTGGACAAATGTATGACATGTCTCATCATCAAGACACCATGCAAAATATTTTCAATGCGCTTAAAATCCTAATATTCAACTTACTTATCCCTTTCCCCAACCTCTAACTCTTGGCATCCATTGATTTTTTTTTTTTTTATCTCCATAGTTTTGCCTTTCCCAGAATGTTCTATAGTTGGAATCTTACAATATGTAGTATTTTTAGATAGGTTTCTTTTACTTAGTAATATGCTTTTTTAAATTTACTTTTTTTTTTTTTATAACATGCTAGCCCATTTCCATTTAGTGCTGAATAATACTTTGTTGCCTGTATATACCAAGTTTATCCATTTACCTAATGAACATCTTGGCTTTTTCCAAGTTTGGGGCAATTATGAATAAAGCTACTACAAACATCTGTGTGCAGGTTTTATTATTTTTTTAAATGATTCATTTATTTATGCTTACAAGAACTGGGGTATCGGGAAGGTATGGGGGAATGAGAGGATTCACCAAAGACAGAGTGGGGAGCAAAACAGACAGATCAACTGAAATATACTGCTGAGGGGAGCAGTGTGTGGGGCAGGAGAGGTCTGCTGTGCCATGTGGGTCAGCTCCCTGGCTGTGGATGGAACTCATGCTACAGTGGCAGCAGATAGCTAAATAGTGCTGCGACTTAACCCCTTGCACATAGGGAGGAACCCTGTGTGCAGGTTTTTGTTTAGACTTAAGCAGGTTTCCCAAATGCTTTGGGAACATAATGAAGAGTGTTTTTGCCAGATAATATATAAAGAATATGGACCTCCCTGTTGGTGCAGGGATTAAAATCTCAGCACTAATGAGCTATTACTAGCCTCTATGGCCTGAGTTCTCCCTGGCCAGAGAGGTGACCCACATGGCGCAGCAGACCTCTCCTTCAGCAGTGTATTTTATTAGATCTACCTGTTGTGCTCCTCACTCTGTCTTTGGTGAATCCTCTCGCCCCCTACCTCCCTGCACCTCTGGCCTACACCCCAGTTCTTGTATGTGTAAATAAATAAAATAAATCTTTAAGAAGAAAGAATATATATAGATTTGTAAGAAACCTTCAAAATGTCTTCCACAGTGATTGTACCATGTTGTATTTTATCACCAACAAATAAAAGCTCCTATTGCTGCATTTCCTCGTCAGTTTTTGACGTTTTTGATGTTCTGGAATTTGGCTAATTATCAATCATTTCGTAGTGGTAAACTCATATCATCCACCCACCATGCTCTTTGGTATTTACCTGTAGGCGTTGAAAACTAATGTCCACGTAAACCTGTATATAGATGTTTATAACAAGTTTATTTATAATTGCCAACACTTGGGAGCAACCAAGATGGTGAGAGGACAAATAAACGAGTTTACATCCAAACAATGGAACATTGTCCAGCACTGAGAGGAAATGAATTAAAATGAGTTATCTCATTGTCTTGATTTGCAAGTCCCATTAGCATATGTTTCATATGCTTATTTGTCATCTTTATATATACCTTGGTGAGATGTCTGTTAAAAATCTTTTACCTATTTTTAAATTTTTTTCTTATGGCTTGGTTTTAAGAGTTCTTTGTGTATTTTAGATTACAGTTCTTTAACACAAGTCTTTTTTCCCCAGTGTGTGACTGGTGGCACAATGGTTAAAGACATAGCACTATCAAGCTATCACCAGCCACTGCAGCACAAGTTTGATCCCAGCCAGGTAGCTAACCCACAAGGCACAGCAGACCTCTCATTTCTTACCTGCTGCTCCCCGCAGCAGTATATTTCAGTACATTTGCCTGTTCTGCTCCCACTCTGTCTCTGGTGAATCCTCTCACCCCACCCTCCCCCACACACACCTCTGGCCTACACCCCAGTTTTTGATGCATAAATAAACAAGTCTTTAAAAAATAATAAAATTCTTTTTCCTTAAAGGTCTTATGCACTAAATAATGTTTGTCTTGACTTGGTGGATGGCAGAACCTACTTAAGCAGGCAGGTTGGGGAGTTCTGGGGTGTCTCCTTCCCTGCTCTGTAACAGTATTGTCTTTGCTCCTTTGTCAAAATCAGTTGACTTATACTTCTGGAGTCTATTTCTGGGATTTTCATTTTGTTCTATTGATCTTTTTGTCTATTGTTTCATCAATACTACAGTGTGTTGAGCCTGTGCCTTTAAAGTCAGGTAGTGTCAATTCTTTATATTTGTTTTCTCCAATATTGTGTTGGCTATTCTGTATTTCTACCCTCTTTATATAAACTATAGGATCAGTTTGTCAATGTCCACAAAGTAACTTGTTAGAATTTTGAACAAATATGGATTGAATCTATAAAGTTGGGATGAACTCACATGTCAAAAATAATGAGCCTTCCTATCCATTAATGTTTTATCTAGTTTAAAAAAATTCAGTTTTATTGATATGAATCTTATATTTTATGAGATTTACACTTAAGTCTTAATTGTGGTGGGAAAGATCTTAATGCAAATTTATTATTCTTAATTTTAAATTTCACCTGCTCACTACAAGCATATGAATAATACTTACATGTTAATCTGAATTATGCAATCTTGCTATACTTGTTTGTTAGTTTCGGACTTTTTGTTCTTGTTGAGTCTTTCAAATTTTCTACATCTACAATCATGTTATCTGTCAACAACGATAGTTTTTTTCTTCATTCCCAATCTGTATACTGTGGTGATGTATCTGAATCCCATAAGGTTCAGTAGGATTTTCCCAATATGTAGGACTCTTGTCATATGGGTATGGGAATTAGAAGTCAATCTTGGCCTTGTGAGCCTCAGAAGACTCCAAATTGCTTTGAGTTGAGAGTAACAAGGACCCTGAAGACTAGAAGTTTCTTTCTGCCTAAGCCCTTTACCCCTCCCTAATAATAAAAGAGATAGCTGGAAGAATATAATTTGGAGGGTCTCATCACTTGTAGAGTTATGAACATTTAAATCTTGTCTTTACTCTCAGAGGTCAGGACACTCCTAGTCATGTGTAGTCTCCTCCTCTTTCGCCTTCATATACCAAGTCCCTAAATGCAGGATAAAGATATCCATTCTGTTCCACTATTTGCCATTTATATGTTATTAAATTGATTTCTTTTCCTTTATCAGTATTGCTTTGATTACTCATCCAGGTTGAGAAGAATCCATCCCTTTCTTGTTTTATTACATTTGTAAGGACTACCAATTAGTGTTTGAAAAGTAGTGGTGCCCCACGGGGATTACAATTGAGATGGGAAAAAAAATGTACAAAATGATTTAAAAATAAACGATTATATTTAAAATAAAAAAAAGAATAGTAGTGGTGAGAAGGTCAGCTCTGTATTGTTCTTCATGGGTGTGTCTATTTTTTCTAATATAATCTTATTTTTTTTCCTTTAAAAATATGTTAATTCTGGCCCCTCCCTGGTGGCACAGCGGGTTAAAGCACAGCACTGAGAAGCTAAAGCCACTTCCGCATGAGTTCGGTCCCTGCCTGCCCTGGAGGTGACCACATGGCATGGCAGACCTCTCCTGACCCACCTGCTGCTCCCCTCCACAGTGTACTTCTCAGTCAACCTGTTCTGCTCCCCGCTCTGTCTCTGGTGAATCCTATCACCCTCCACATCTCTGGCCTGTATCCCAGTTCTGTATGAATAAATAAATAAATCTTAAAAAAATATGTTAATTCTTTAAATATTAAGATAGTTATTGGATATTAATATTCAATATTTAAAATATTAAGATATTTGTATACTAATTAAATACTAAGATATTTAGCTATTGAATATTAAGTTAAACTATGTCATATTTATGCCAATATTCACCTAGGTTGTAGTTTTCAAAAATTGTGCTAATTGATTCCTCACTGGTGGCACAATAGGTTAAAGCACAGCACTATAAAGCTAGCTGCAGCCGCTTCAGCAGTTCAATCCCCAACCAGGGAGGTGACCCACATGGCACAGCAGACTTCTCTGGTCTTACCTGTTGCTCCCCTCAGCAGTGTATTTCATTGATCTGCCTCTTCTGTTCCCCATTCTGTCTGTGGTGAATCCTTTCACCATCCCTGCACCTCTGGCCCTAGATCTGTATGCATAAATGAATTGAAAGACCAAAATGACGCTATGACAGGCTTCAGAATGCTTTTGAACCAGCCAGGCCTAAGTTTTGGTTACCAACAAGGCGCCAAGGCCAAGTTAACTGTAAATGTCCTAATCTTACTCATCCCATAGCAACAGCCAATTAGCAAGTAACCAGTGCATATCAGGAAAGCACCAGATGTCCTAAGGTATATAGGCCGAGTAACGAAGGTCACATTTTACATGCAGAGACCAGCCGGGTTAAGACAAGATAACTTTGTTCAATGTCAACCAATCAATGTACTGCTGAGCTAAAACTCCCCTCTTCTGTAATAAAAAACCTGCTTTCCCTGAGCTCAGGGCTCTCAACTTCAGCCGCTGTGTTAGTTAGTACATGTTGTGAGCCCAGGCTTGAGCTTGCAATAAAGACCCTTGTGTGCTTTGCATCAGCATTGGCTCCTTGGTGATCTTTGGGAAACTCGAAATCTGGGCATAACAAAATAATTCTTTAAAAAAAAATGTGTTAATTATATTGCCGCATAAAGTAGGCTTTTAACTCGTGTGTTCTAATCTGTCAGTTATTTTGTTTCTGATTTCTGAAAGAAAGTCTGCATTTCCCTTCGCTCAGGAGAAATGGAGCCAAAGCTACTCCACTTTCCACAGTGGGCACTGGGTAATCTTGGCACCATTTTTAAGTAAGTGCCGAAAGCAGAACCGAAATAGATTTCATATCCTGAAATTTAGACCGCTATCTGTGGGCCAAGGGGGGGGGTCATTGGTTGGAACTTAACAGTGTTTTTAGGAAGCAAGAACTTCTGGAAAGCAATTAGAGAGGATTTCTTGATCCTAAGTGGTATGTCCCAAGCACTTTAATTACTAAGGTTTAAGTAGGAAGAGGAGTACTAGACAAAAGGAACAATGACACAAAGGAAGTAAAGCAGAAAACCCCAACTTCCTTCCTTTTAAGGGGAAAAAGATAATTTACTTAATGAATTTAAAGGAAGGTCAAGTTTTTTACCCAAAGGTCAAGAAATACTTACCTGAAAATAAAGACCGAACAGTCTCTTAGAGTGAAAGATCATAAGTAGAAATAGTGTGTTGGGAGAGAAAGGAGAAGAATAGATATTTTTTATTACCAATAAAACACCCAAAATTACCTATCCACTTGTGGGCAAATGTCCAACCAAACAATGTTGGCCTGAAGTGGGGACATGAGGCCTGAAAGCTTGCCACAAAACTAAGACAACTGCTGGTAGGGAACCATAGGAAAGGGTTTCTGAAGCAAGTCCCAAGCAAGTCCCAGAAAGCTGGGGCAGAATGAGAGACAACATCAAGATAACTGCTTCACCCAGGTGGGTCGTCCAAGTGTCTCCACATATCTCTTCCTTGTGTTTCCTTCCCAGCAGTACCAGGGTGAAATTTGGGCTGCAGGAACAAAAGGAATCCTTTCTTTTCTCCTCCTCCCCTCCTCAGCATACCTTCCATGTTATATGTCCTCACCTGGCCACTCAGCGCTGCCTCTCATTAAGTGGGGTGTCTTTTAGGAAGATGGCTTTTGAATCTACCTCCCTCTACCAGAGTTACTAAAGGGTTGGTTCTGAGGGGAAGGTCCAATTCAGCACAAAAACATAATATCTGAGAAAGTACATGTGTGAGGGTTGAGAGAGAGTGAGAAATTAGAGTAGACTGAACCAAGCAAAGGGGGAAGGGGCCTTAAGGGCTAGGAAGCTAAGCAATCTTTACCTACTTCCTGTTTTTATTAAAAAACATGGTGTGCCTTTGAATTTGCATATTTAAACCTTCTATGTGAACTGAGTTTAAGATGTGAGATAATTATAAGTCATTTAAATGTTTATGTGGAAAATATTGATTCTACTTTTTTTAGGGCTAGAGTCTTTTCTATATTCAGAGCAAAATAATTGAGGAAGGAACTGAGGATCTTTGGAAGTTAACACTTCCTTTTTAATGGATAGTAGCAACCCATAAACAGTTTTTTAAGCTTAGGGACCAGCGTGACCAACCATTCCTATCCCCCAGGGGCTAAGAGTTCCACAGGATACAGGACTTTCAGTGTAAAGACTCTTGCAAATGATCAGTAGTCATCATTGTTTGCTGGACAGACAAACAGACAGTGGACACAGACAGACAGACACACACTCCTCAGACACTTGTTAGCACCTCACTGTTGTTTGTCTATCTGATGGCCTGTTGGTCTGCAGGCAGGAGCTAGCAGGAGTCGCTCACCTTTGCTCATAGAACCTGTCTTGCACATAGCATCTGCTATTTGTTGAAAGGCTGGGTAAACAACTGAAAAAAGAAAGTCCTGAAGATATGAGAAATTGTTCCCAACACTAAAAATTAAATCAGTTTCTTAGTTTGACAAATAGTGTACAAAAAGTGTGAATGCAATCCCTTTCAGGGAAAAATATTAGTTTAAACTTCATAGTTTTACTCTCAGCATTTGCAGCAAAACTTACATGACTAGCCAAAGAACATGGTGTTGATGAGCTAAAAAATGAAAGCTGGCTTGGGCTGACCTTGCTCTGCTCCACTGTAATTTCATTTTCTAGTTTTGTAAGAAAGTGATGAAGTGAACTGAATGGCACTGATTGGGTTACAGATCGTTGACTGCTCTTTGGAAGTGATAGCTTAGCGGAAACGATTCATTTGCACTTTGTGGTAGAAGTTAATGCATATCTTGTATCTTAAAATATAACTATTTCAGCTCAACCTGAATTGGTGCAAAGGTCAGTGAGATGAGGTATCCAATGTTCAGACTCAGGACGGTGTTTCTGGAAAAGTCTAAAAGTGATCAACTAACACCGTGCCTTTGTGAGAGCCCAACAGAAGCCTCCCTTGTGTCAAGTGAGGGCTGTCTGGAACACTCTGAGTGCTCACATTCAGGTAGCCATGAAAGACATGAGGAAAACAGGCCCCTGCACTCTGTGCTCCATCCATCTGTCCATCTGTCCTGATGTGCCTTTGTGCACAAAGACAGCTGGAGTGATAAAAAGGAAAGTCCTTCACACAGGATATTGTACCCACTTACCTACCATCCTTTGTCCATGCTGCTGTATTTCTGGAGTGCTGGGGACCATTATCCACCCCTAAATAGAGGCTCCTTGGAGTCTCAGGTTTCCCAGCAATTCAGAATACCCCTTCGGTTCTTTTCTCTTGATATCTGTGGGTGAGTTGTGGGTTCAGTCACTCCTGCATCAAGTCCTGCTCTTAGCCTGGTATGTTCGGGATTCAGAGTCTTAATATTTGTTTAAAGGATTTAACTTACAAATGAAAGAAGGCAAGGCATGTTATTTAGAAAAGTCTTAAAACTTAAAGAAAAGAGGGAAAAAAGGTAGGTAAGAAGGAAGGAAGATGAAAGGAAAAGTCAGAAAAAGATATTATTCAAAGGCTATTTAACTGATACTGCAGCCATTAAAGTTCTATTGGAAAGGTGTAATTATTTTTATAAGCACTTAAAAAAAAAGACTTATTTATTTATATGCATAGAAGAACTGGGGTAGAGGCCACAGATGCAGGGGTGGTGAGAGGACTCACCAGAGACATAGTGGGGAGCAGAACAGGTGGATCTACTAAAATATACGGCCAAGTGGAGGGGAAAATTTTCTCTTCTTCCCTTCTAGTTTCTTTAACTGGTTTAATAATTAAGTTGATGTAAGGAAGATTAAGAGAAGAAAAAGAAACAAATTTAATTTCATACTTGTGGGAACCTCAAAGATCTGAGTCTTCTTGACAGTCAGATAATTGTAGTGTAGGTACAGACCTGTGCTAAAGGGAAGGGCAGGAGCTTGGCACTTCAAAGGGAAGGAAAAAACTCACAGGAAGGTGGGAAGACCAGAGTTTTGATAAACAAATGTTTGCCATGCCATGCAGATTAGTTTTTCTGATGTAAAAACTTACCTCTGCTAATAGCTCTCTTCCGGTTTCAAACTCCTTATCTCAATACTTGTAGATAGAGGTTAAAACAATAACACAGAGCCCTCTCTGGTGGCACAGCAGATTAAAGCACAGCACTGAGAAGCTAAAGCCACTTCAGCATGAGCTCGATCCCCTGCCCCAGGTGATCCACATGGCACAGCAGACCTCTCCTGACCTGCCTGCTGCTCCCCTCAGCAGTGTGCTTCATCCATCTGCCTGTTCTGCTCCCCACTCTGTCTCTCATGAATACTCTCACTGTCTCTGCATCTCTGGCCTGTTCCCCAGTTCTGTATGCATAAATAAACAAATCTTTAAAAAAAATCACAACAACAAACATTTCTAAAAATAAATAAGTAAGTAAAAACTTTCCCCGAGATTGTTACATTTTGTTTGCCTTCAACTCAAAATCATCCATGTGTCAAAGTGGCATGTTTTGGGGTCATGTATTATTCTGTGTCCCCTCTCTACTTAGTATACACATTTCACTTATAATCTAAATTAACATACACCACTGTACACCATTAAATATACCCTAGCAGACACCAGCATTCATGTGATCATTCCCCAAATGTTAAGAGATTTCAGTTATTTCATCCCTTTAATATTAAAATTAATGCAGGTTTCCCTAGTAGATAAAATTCAATGGATGAATCTTATCCAAATTATCAGAAAGTGTCTTTTTGTTTATCTAATGTACCTCTCTCTCTCTCTCTCTCTTTTTTTTTGTATGTCTTCTGTTCACCAACAGGTGGGCTTTATATTCATTTATATATATATATATATATATAAATGTATATATATATATATATATATATATATATTCATACAGAACTGGGGTATAGGCCAGAGATGCGGAGGATGGGAGGATTCACCAGGGACAGAGAAGGGAGCAGAACAGGCAGATCTATAAAGTACACTGCTGAAGGGAGCTGTGGAGGGGTCAGGAGAGGTCTGCCAGGCCATGCGGATCTCCTCAGGGGCAGGCGGGGATCGAACTCATGCGGAAGTGGCTTAAGCTTCTTAGTCCAGTGCTTTAACCCGCTGCGCCACCAGGGAGGGCCTTCACTTATCTTTTGCCAATTCTATGTTACTGTCCAAAATAGGACTTGCTCAATCCAAAACAACATCAATTTTATGGTAGCAACTTGTATTTGCTAGATTTTTTAAAAGAGTGGGATAATTTTTCTAGTCACTGGATAGACTTGTACTCAGTATTTGTTGGTGAATTGCTCTTTTCTTTTTAAAGAAATACCTAGGTAGAACCTTCTGAGATGAAGTCCAAGGACAAGGAGCACTCAATGCTCAACCTTCCTATTATGCAGACAGCCCTGGACCTTAGGGCCACATCATGAAGATGACTGTGTTCCCCAGATCCACAGAGTGTTCCCCAGATCCAGAGAGTAGCCTTGTTTGAGGCAAAGATTCTGCAGGGGAAAAGTCCTAACTAAAATGAGACAAAAAGATTCATTTTTAGCACTTAATTTTTTTTCTAGTCATTTTTAAACCTGGCGATCTTCTCATCTAAGTAAATGTTAAGTGTGAACAGAGCCATGAGCAAGCTCATGGGAAGTTCTGCTCAAGAGATGGAATTTGAGTAGATTGTTGAAGGCTGATGGCTTTCATAACAAGTTAGAGGAGGCTAATTTGTGCTGGGAATTGAAAGATGCTAACAAGTTTGGGCTTATTTTGGTGAGAGTTTGGTGTTGTTCAAGACTTTTAAGCAGCGAAAATGCAGAAGTCTGAATTAGTACAACTTGGTCTTTACAAAGTGTTCAAAAGACAATTTTGAAGATTCTATGGTTTTATTTGGTAATTTTTTCAGTTATTTACTACTGAATTTTTATCAGTGCTTAAGTTACATTAGAACTCTTTGTATTCACAGAAAATTCTAGCCATGTCAGGAGGAGCCCTTAGTACTAATTATAGTCTAATAACACCCAGAGAGAACATTATGCCTTCAAGAGCACATAGTATCTTTAAAAAGGTGAAGGCTATGGGGGTACCTGTCATTCCCCAAAATGTATGATAGGAGTTAACACTCTTTCTTTCTGGGCTAGATCCTCAGGCATCACCTTGGGTTGATGGGGACAGGGGTTTTCATGAGGCTACTGTTGTGGGTTGGGCATAAACCCACAAGCACAATCTGGTTAACAGCCTAGAACTGCTGTTTGTTGAGTGTTCAAACTGCCTAGAAGGTGTACAACTGATGCGATTTTGTTGGGTGGAAAGAATGTCCTAATCATTCTTTATGGACCCTCCCCCAGCCACAGACCAAAGAGATTCAAGACATCAATGTCGACAAATCCCATAAGGCCATCACCACCTGGGCACTGAGGGTGGAGGTAAGCAGCCAGGTTTGGTATATAACTGGACATGTGGGCCTTGGGGGGCCTTGTTTTTTTTTTTTGCTGTTTTTCAGCATGTTATTGGGGTTCTAGCTCAGTGGAACTGGCAGGACACTCCAATTTATGTCCCTCTCTTTCTCCCTGAGTTAATACTTTCTGCACTTCTTCTGCATTTCTTTCTGCAGTTTTGTAAGTAAACCCTTTATTAAACTTTTTGTGTGTGCCTGATGTTGAGTTTCATTATACGTCCCTTTAAAGTGTGGGGGTGAGGACCCACAGTCAGGCCAACACACTTCACATTAGGGTTGACCTGTAATAATTTTTAATAGGGCTGGGTACAGGGGAGAGCAATAGATAGGGTGACTCTCTGGTGTGGTGATAGGAAGATCTGGATAAGGGATTACATCAAGAGAGACTAGAAATGACACAAGGATCCCCAATTCATAAGCTAGTGACAGAGATTGGAATGAGAAGAATCAAAGAAACATAAAGGCAAGAAGAAAAATCTTATCTGTTACTTATTGTCTTAGGACTATACGGGTGGAAAATAAATATTCCCCGCTCCTTTTGGTTTTTCTCAATTGGTTGAACAATCAGAATAATTTTGGACATATTAGTAGATGAAATATTTAAACAACTATGTATGGAAAATTCATATAATTGTGGATTCTAAAGTTAATGAGGCAAAATGAAGGTCCTCAAGTAAGGAATGCAATAGGGGTCTAAGGCTTCAAGGAGAAGAGAGAGGGAACTCACATGACAAGGAGGAGGTGACTAAGATGTTCTGTAAGTAGATCTTGGCCTTATCAAATAGACAGATTTTTCTGGTAGAAAGTTTATTTCTGGTAAAATCCTTAATTCTAGGTAACACCTCCAACTTTTATTCTGGTAATCAAGGAAGTAGTAAAAGTTTATGAGTCTGCAAGGCCTCTATTGAATTTGGCTCAAAATAATCCTCATGCTGAAGTGACCCCTCTTTGGAAGGCCTGTTCTGCAAGTCTTGGGGAGAACTAGCAGAACTTCTTGGGCATGACTATATGAACATCTTGGGAAAGCTATCTTTCAGGGTGGTCCAGATCTTGGTGACCTATTGTAATTTTACAGTAGGCTACTCCATAAGGTATAGAAAGGTGGAAAAGCTTCCACTGAATTGGCAATTGGCTTTTGGGAAGTGAAAAGAAAAGCTAAAAAGAAGACACACTTCTACATGGAGACTCAAGTCACGCTGTGAGGGATGGCCTTGGCCGAGTTGCTGCTTTATCAAGCTGTGGCTGGCAACTATGTGGTAGTTGTTCTCTGAGCACCAAGTCTGAGCACAGCCTGGTATTATGAGCACGATGGGGCTATTCTGGCAGGCCCACACAGGGACTGGCTGAACTTTGAAACTAAGCCAAGGACAGATAGGAGACACTAATCTTCAAGTTGAATAGAGACAGCATCTGGTCTTGGTTACTTTTTGAACAATTTAGTCAGATTTGTATAAGTAAATAATCCTCCACAAGCCTGCACCTGGCCATGGGAAGCTCCTGGTATCCTGGGAAATTTGTCAACTGTCTATTTTCACTCTCGTGTGCCAGGATTTTTCTCTCTGGAGAAAAAACCCAAGTCCCTATTATATAGGATTAATTGGGTACTGAGTATCTTCAGTAAGATTTCAAAAGGAGTTGGCCCTCCCTGGTGGCGCAGCGGGTTAAAGCACAGCACTGAGAATCTAAAGCCGCTTCCGCATGAGTTCGATTCCCGCCTGCCCCGGAGGAGACCACATGGCATGGCAGATCTCTCCTGACCCGCCCGCTGCTCCCCTCAGCAGTGTACTTCGTTGATCTGCCTGTTCTGTTCCCCACTCTGTCTCTGGTGAAGCCTCTCACCGCCCCTGAGCCTCTGGCCTGTACCCCAGTTCTGTATGCACAAATAAATAAATCTTAAAAAAAAAAAAAAGATTTCAAAAGGAGCAAAGTCAGATAATCAAAGTAGTTGATCCACTAGGAGAATGGGAGTCATTGTGTCAAACTTGGAAAGTCAGGAAGAGAGGCTGGAGAGTTAGGGATATGGGATGCATTTAAAATATGCACATATTTTATATGCTAATGAATTATCTAATGCTAGTTAATTTTCAAGTAGATATGTCCCAAAGATTGAATTTTCTTTTCTTTTTATTTATTTATTTTAAGATTTACTTATTTATGCATACTGAAACTGGGGTATAGGCCAGAGGTGCAGAGAGTGAGAGGATTTACCAGAGACAGAGTGGGGAACAGGACAGGCAGATGTACTGGAAGACACTGCTGAGGGGAGCAGCAGATAAGACAGCAGAGGTCTACTGTGTCATGTGGGTCAGCTCCCTGATTGGGGGCAAACTCTTGCTGTGATAGGCATAGCTTCATAGTTCTGAGCTTAACTCCTTGTGCCACCAGAGAGGTCCTGTCTTTTTTTTTTTTTTTTAATTGTATTTTTTTAAATTAAGGAAATATCGGTATAAAACATAATATGACACAGAGCTATGGGGTCATGTTCTTCAGATGTCTCTCCCCACACCACACCTATCACCAAGACCCCATGGTCCTCCAACCTAGTCCCCTCCACACTTTGCTGCCCACTCCCAACCTCCCTTTCTGCTAGCTTCAGTTTTGTAGTTAGATTTCTAAGTTTGTTTTGTTTTGTTTTCCTCTGTTCATTAAATTCCACATATGAGGGAAATAATCCTTATTTTAAAGGTGGACATTTCTACCTGTCTTTGAGAATTAGGCGATACACTGGGTGCTGCATTAGAAAAGGGGCCCTCCCTGGTGGCACGTGGTTTAAAGTGCAACACTGCAAGTTGGCCGCAGCAGCTTCAGTGAGAGGTGGATCCCCAGCCCCTGGAGGTGACCCACACGGTGCAGCAGATCTCTCCTGTCTAGCCCACTGCTCCCCTCAGCAGGGTGCTTCCACTACCTGCCTGTTCTGCTCCCCACTCTGTCTCTGGTGAATCCTCTCACCGCCCCTGAGCCTCTGGTCTGTACCCCAGTTCTGTATGCATACATAAATAAATCTTAAAAAGAAAAGGGGACAGCTGAACTAGCTTTCCTTGCCTGTTTCAAGCCAGAGGCTGTTTTATATTTCTTGGTTGAGAAGGATGCAGCGGCCTGCGGGGCCTCCATTTTTCTTTCCAGCTGTGGTTAAGGGGCTGGTGACTGTCCAGGGAAGTTGCAGGATTTCTATACTGAGCAGGGCAGTTTCCTCTCTAGACATGGACATATTTGTTTTGGAGGGAAGAATGCTTCTAGAACCACTGTCAACGACATAGAGAACTCAGGATTGAATGGGAAGAACTCCTGGAAGTAAATAGAAGCCCTGACAGTTGTAAAGGCAGCACTTGTTTGACTTGATTTCTGCCTGGAAACCATAATGTCATTGAGTGAAGGGACTGCACATAGACTTTAAAGTGCTCCCAGGGAAATGACCTCCGCTGGTGGCACCCACTTTTCAGGTGAGGAATGGACTCTTCAGTGGGGCTTCCCACTGCCAAGCCTGTTCATCTTCCACCCCAGGAGGGCAGGTCAGCCGGGCGGGGTTGGTAGGTGTAGATGCCCCAAGAGGTTATGTAGAGCCAGATCCAGCTGTTGCTGGTCAGAGCGAGGAGGCTATCCTATCCGTTCGGGACGCCACGGATCCCAGGGGCGGCACCAAGGGCGGCTGCAGCCGTCCAGGGGCGTTCCTGGGAGGTGGGGGCCTAGGAGGTTAGCCCCAAAGCCCCGGGAGGAGCCGGCCGGCGGCCACGTGACCCACCGTGGGGCCGGCGGCCCAGAAATAGCAGCGGCTGCGGTCCCGCCCGCGGGCTGCCGCGAGGGAAAGGCGGAGACTGTAGGACGCTCGGCGCGGCCAGGGTCTCGGCCCCGGCCCCGGAGGATGCTGAACCCCTGCTCGAAGCGGCCCCGAGCTCATGATGGCGATACGAGAGCTCAAAGTGTGTCTTCTTGGGGTGAGTCCTACGCTGCCACCCACCGGGGCCACACCAGACCGGCGCGCCTCCCACGTCCCGCGCCCCCTCGTCACTGGGAGCCTCTTCTCCCCTGCACTGCCCTCGTCGGTGCGCCCCGCAGTCCCTGGGGCACGGTCCCCCGCCTCCGCGCGCGCCCCGGGTGGGTCCAGGTCCGAGCTTGCCCGGGAGCTCTCCCTGCTCGAGAGTCAGACCAGCTTCCCGGGCTCCGCTCAGCCTCGCCGGACTGGGGGCTGGGCCAGGCGGGGGCGCCCGGGACCCCAGAGCTGGGGCAGGAAGCGCGGGCGCGGGGCCCCGGCACGATCGCCGCCGCCTGGACCTCGGAGGGCTTTCTTCTTCGCCTTTGATAATTTCCTTCCGGCGGAAAGTTGGAGTTACTGTGCCAAGACGCCGAGTTCTCTCCTGCCTCTCGGGGGCAATTTAGTTTTTTTTTTTTTTTTTTTTAAAAAGGAGAAGCGAAATGAGGGTGAGAAAGCGTGAGGGAGGCGAGGAAAGTGCTGTGGAGTCGTGCCCAGAAACCTTCGTGGTCCGGATAAAGCAGGATAAGAAGGTGCTCCCCATCATCGTCTCCCCCTCCCAAAAAGGGGGCTTTCTGAGCCTGAAGAAACGTGAAAGGAACAAAGCATTTCCTTTTGGGTGTCCAAATCAAATTCCAGAATTCCTTCTTTTGAAATAGCTGTTTTCAATCTGGGTTTTCTTCAGCCTTTTGCGCTGATATCCCTATTGGCTGATCTGGTTTCCCAAGAAAACCATTTCCTAAAAAGTAAAAAACAAAAAACAACAAAACAAAACAAAACAAAACAAAACCAAAAGGAAATGTTGATGGAGGTACAAGAAGCAAATAAATAAGGAGAAAATGATTCTAGGAGTGTTGGGGTTCGATCTGGACACTTGTGGCACCCTGGAAGTGAAGTTCTGACTGCCTCCCATCCTGTCCTCCCCTAGAGGACATTTACACTTGATTGACCGGTGTGCCCTGAATTCCAGAGACCTGGCATAAACCTTCCCTGTAACCCCAGGCACTTGGATTACTTGCTGGGATCCCAAGGGATGTTGTCTGGCCTTCCTCCTTGACCTTTATTGGCGCTGCAGGGCTGGGTCACTGTCTGCCAGGCTAACACAGTCCAGACATCAGTTCCAGCAATCCTGAGTTTTCCTTGTGAGGAGTCATTCTGATGTTCTGCAGGAGTGCTGGGTCCAGGCGTCCAAACAGGCTTCTTCCATGTGTGGCTGGGTCAGGATTCAGCTTGGGAACAAATAAAGTGGGAAACATGTTGCCTTTATTTAATTAAAATTTTAAAAAGATTTATTTATTTATGCACACAGAACTGGGGTATAGGCCAGAGGTGCAGGGAGTGGTGAGAGGATTCACCAGAGACAGAGTGGGGAGAAGAACAGGCAGGTTGAGTAAATACATTGCTGAGGAGAGCAGCGGACCAGACAGGAGAAGTCTGCTGCACCATGTGGGTCACCTCCCTGACCTGGGGTTGAACTCATGCTGCAATGGCTGATGACAGCTTCATAGTGCTTCACTCTAACCCCTTTCGCCACCATGAGGGCCTCTTTAATTAACTTTTTAGTGCTTTTTTTCCTTGCCATCTACTTAGGTGGAACAGGAATCTATATTTAAGCCTGGTGGTCAGGTGGAAAGAGCCCTACATCAGCAGGTAGCAACTCTGTTCTGATTCTTTCCTACTTGCTATTCAGATAAGTACCTCAGGTGTCTCATGTGTAAAATGGATGTGATAACATCTTTCCTTTGAAGGTGGACTATACCAGATAATATTCTAAGATACACATTACCATTTCCTGCTAACCTATGATTCCAGGGTGACAATTAGTAAGCCTGCAGGATGAGAAAGTTGAAGGAAATCCTTTACTTATTTGTCTCTTATCTGTAAGAATGAAACACACTTTTCAGTGGCTGGAGACAATACTTGGCTTTTGCTTGATAGTTCTTCGCAGTAACTGTGTTAGTAAGAGTTTGAATTTGGAAAGAAATAATTTTTTTCTAACGAAGCAAGAAGTTATTTCTGGGCGTCACTCTTGGGGTGCATAGTTTTAGTTTGGTTAAGGGCAGAGGTGATCTTTGTTAAAGGGCCAGTACCTGATTACCTCCATGAGTAACACTAAAGTTATACTTCTGTGTTAAGTGCCTGATTCTGGCTGGGCAAGGTGTGTATGACAGGCTATATTACTAGCTGCTCTGAGAGAGATGACCTTTGGGTGAGGTCAAAGCCATTTTAACTGCTTTGAGTTGGACTCTCTGGATTTGAGAGAGAATCCTATGGCTTAGTGACTGGACAAGTCAAAAAAATCTGAAAGAGCTCTCAAAAATCTAACAGGAGTTCCAAGTTCCTTTGTTCTTTGTATTGGGAGGGCTGTGTTTTCTGGATGAATTCTTGCATGTGGCTAGTACTCAGCTTCCTGTTTTAGCCTTTGCCACACCTCCCTGGTCTCAGTATGACCAGACTGTAAGCACCACGCTCCCTGGGATCTCTTTGAGTAGGCCCTCTTGAGAGGGTGACGTGATCTATGGCCACATCACTGAAGTTCTGTTGTCTCTCTGGAGAAGAGAGAAACTAGTTTTTTTGATCCTAGTCTGTTGTCCTGATTGCTGAGGTTGTGTGTTAGATCTGATTTCCATTTAGGGCACAAGGTTGTTTTCAGCATGGGCAGTGAATACTTTTTAATCCCAGGTCTTAGTTGGAGACTCTTAATTATATTCTCTGTTCCTCTGTGGGTCAGAGCATTCTGACAGCCAGGGTTTTTTTTTTTTAATTAAAGATTTATTTTATTTATGCATTCAGAACTGGGGTACAGGCCAGAGGTGCAGGGGCAGTGAGAGGATTCACCAGAGACAGAGTGGGGAGCAGAATAGGCAGATCGATGAAGTACACTGCTGAGGGGAGCAGCAGGGGTTCAGGAGAGGTCTGCCCGCCATGTGGGTCACCTCTGGGGCTGCGAGTCGAACTCGCACTGAAGTGGCTATGGCTAGCTTGCAGTGCTGCGTCCTAATCCCTTGCACCACCAGGGAGGACGGGCAGAGTCATTTTCAACAGGTGGAAATAAAATGGACCAGGTGACCTGTTTTCAGCACAGTACTTGTCCTTTCAGTGAATATGCAGATGGATTGTCAGTGATAGTCTATGGAACATTCTCTGAATACTTTCTACTTTTGGAAAAACCAAGGACCCCTGAGCATTGAAATTATGTAGGGTACCTATTGTCAATCCTTAGCCCCCATTTCTTCCTGGGCAGACTTAGTTATGTTTATCCCATGTGGCAGTAACCCAGCCAGCCTTTGTGAATGCCCTTTTTTTTTTGCATAAATCAAGCCATCTGTGGAAGCTAGCCATGCAGGAGGGTGTGTTTGATGGAAACACTCTGGGTAGAGTCCTCAGTGGACCCCCAGGACCCCAAGTTCCATTCTAGCCAATAAAGCATCTATTGTCACACTTTGTAATGTCAACTAGTATTATGAAACAAGTAGCTTAAAAACAACACCCTCAAAAACAGCAAAGTATGTTAAGAAAAAAAAAAAAACTAACAAAAACAATATTGAGGCAGCAGCTGTTCCAACCCCAAAGGTGGAAAGCTTCCCAGTATGCATTTTTAACACACATTACCATGTGGCAAAAAACAAGAGGAGGGAGGATGGGGGAAGAGAGGATCTTCCTTTTCTTTTATTATTTTATTTCTTCTGGGCGTGCTTTGTGTATATACTTAAAATCTGCTTCCGGATTGGATCCCAAAGTCATTTATATTTGGACTTTGGTTGTCTTGACAGCAGTTTAGAGATTTCTGCCACTTCCTCAGCAGCTGAGGCATGATTAAAAGGCAGCTGAGGGTGTCCTTGCTTCTGGGAAGGAATTGGTTGAAGCACCTCCTTTTAGCCTTGCTTACAATCTGTGTGGTGTCTCATCTCAGAGCAGTCAAGTCCTTGGGGTTTGGTGCGACATCTGGGCTGTGGGGACTTCAGATGTGTATGTGGCCTTCTGTGATGGGCTCTATGGTCTGAGAGCAAACAGTTCACAGTACAGCAGATAGGTCAGGCTGTGGGCCCTCTGCTTAGAGCCATAGTGAACTCCCTGTTACTGACTGTATTCAACAGGTTCATGTGAATTGACCAAGTCATTGTGGAAGCAACGTTTGCGTAGAATGGGAGGCTATGGGAAGAAAAAGGGAGGCGTGGGCTAGGGAACCATCAAGATTCTCTTAGCATATTCATATTTTTCCTTTTTCAGAATCTAGCATTGCTGTTGAGGGGAGAGCGTGCAGAGGAGCTAGCAGCAGACTGCACTTCTTACCACACCTGATTCCTCTGTTTGGTTGAACCCCTCATACAAAGTGTGGTTCAGCATCGGTGACACTGGATGGTGATGAGTATACGCGACACAGTGGGGTGTCTTCTTGGCAGAGCCTGTGTTTGGGGACAGCGTGCAGGCCTGGCTAATGGACGCCAGCAAGTTGTCCTCTGCTGTTTGGGGTTGGTCTCATTGCATCTCTTCCTCAGTTTCCAGAGCTCGGTGTGCCTCTGGAGTGTATGAGAATCAGATGTGGAACAGTCATAAATGTCTCACGGTCTTGCCTCAGCCCCCTGTCTGTGGCTCTCTTCTGTGGCTCTTTTCTGGAGTCCAGTGACATTGTTTTAGTGATGTGCTCAGTCCCCTAGTTCTGCTCCCAGGATGTTGCCAGTAGCATAATGGAAAAGTACATTTCAAGGTGCTAAGACATGAAAAGATTTTGAGGTCATGAGTTAGAAAAGGTCTTCAAATTTATTTGTGTCCAGTAGTTTAGATCAAATTTCCTGCTTGTATATATATATGCAAATATTACACTTTCACTTGTCTTTGTTTCTACAGTGTATGGTATGTGTTAGAAAATGGACTAGGTGTTCACTTACTTAACCATTTATCAGCATCATGCACTTCTTTCATGCCAGGAGCTGTGGGTTTCTGCTTATAGATGGGATGGCGGTGATTCCTCTCATCAGAGCGCTCCCTGCCTTCCTAGGGACATGGACACTCCAGCAAGGAACTAAACCCCATTGCTTTATGTCCACCACACGAGCAGCTAACACAGACCAGGCAAAACAGAACTTTAGCAGGTGATGAGGATATTTACTGTCATCACCTTATTATACCTGAGGTGCATGGGTGGGGGGGGGGGGGGAGGTGAGGGGATTCACTAGAGACAGAGTGGGGAGCAGAACTGGCAGATGTACTGAAATACACTGCCGAGGGGAGCAGCGGGTGGGTCAGGAGAGGTCTGCCATGCCATGTGGGTTACCTCCCTGGCCAGGTATCGAACTTGTGCTGCAGTGACTGCCATATAGCTTCATAGTGCTGCACTTTAACTCATTGTGCCACCAGAGAGGCCCCAAATCAAAGGTTCAAAAAATAATTTATTTACTTTTGAAGAACTGGGGTGCAAGGTTTGGAGAGGGATCAGAGGACCGATTACCCAGAGACAGAGTGGTGAGCAGAACAGGCAGATTGACTGAAAACCCACTGCTGGGGGAGCAATGGGCCAGAATGGAGAGGTCTGTTGTGCCATGGAGATCAGCTCCCTGGCCATAGCAGTGATAGTTTTGAGACATAACCCCTAGACCACAAGGACACCACCCAAGTCAAAGATGTTTGATCACTGGTCTTAGTTTAGCAGATGAAAGGTGGGGTGGAAGGTGGCGGAATGATTTTAGTCTGTTAGGAGGAGGTTAGCAAGTGGTAAGTGCTGTATGGAGAGGAAGGCAAAACGCAGAGCTTGGAGAAGAGTGAGGGGCACAGGGTGGTAGGTGAGGATGTATGGGGAGGGGGGTGATCAGTCTGTCTATCCTGCGGGCCTTCCCTTCCATTCGCACAGGTGACTGACCTGCAGCTTGCATTCCGAAGAGCAGCTGGGGGAGCATGGGTCTTGAGGAGGTTTGTTGCCTGGCTTTATCAGCAGAAGTAAGGAAAAGAAGAGTGGATTTCAGCATCAGTGTCACTGAGCCACTTTCTCCCTGTGGAATCGCCTGTTTCAGTGAGTCTGTCCCACCTGCTCTGACTGCTTGTGAGGTCCTGAAGGTGGCCCTGCTTGTTCAGGGCTTACCTAGTGAGTGCTCATGGGTGCCTGGAAGACCTGGATGACCAGAAAATTGAATGAGCTCAGGAATTGAACAAGCCAGACTTAGAGGGAAATCATTTCCCTTGTTTTCTCTTCTTTGATCAAGATATCAGGGAGCTGAATCCATTTATATTGAGTTTCCCCCTCCCCCCCTGAATTCTCCAGTATTACTTCCTTTCTGCTGTCATGGAATGACTACTGTAACTAGGACCTGCAAATAAAATATGTTTTCTGAAAAAGTATCTTTATAGAAGACTCCCTCGTAAGAGAAGGTGAGAGGGAGAAAGAAGGTAAGGAAAGGGGGGAGAGAAGGGGCAGGAGAGGGGAAAGAGAGAGGTGTTAGTGGGCAGACAGAGGGGCACCCTAGGACACCAAATTTGCATGCTGTAAGTGGATTCTGCCATCCCCCCCAGTAGACAACACAAAGTCTTAGTGTGAAGGAACTTGAATAGGTCAGTGGGTTCCACTTCCCCTCCTGTGTCCCTGGAGGCTTTGATAGTTTTACTGACCACTTGGCTCCACCCCTCATCAGGTTGGGAACCTGGAACCTCCCTTTTTTATGGATAGTCCAGTTACTAAGGAAGGGTGGAGAAAGGTTCCGGTGAGAGGGAGGGAAGAGGCAGTTGGGGAGTGCTGTGTACGTTCATGTGTTTGCACAGGATATCACATCACATTTGCCTTCCGCTGGTGAGGGGAAAGAGGAAAGTATTTCATTTTTTTTCTCTGTTCATATTGCAGAGTCCCCCTTATTCTTTCAACGGTGGATGCCTGAAACCAAGATGGCACCAAATCCTATGTAGATATATGTTTCTCCTATCACATAGCTATGATAAAGTTTAATTTATAAATTAGGCACAGTCGGAGATGAACAATAATAAAAAATAGACTAATGATATCTATACTAATAGAAGTTATGTGACTATGGTCTCTCAGAATATCTTATTGTAAATAATACTTTACACCTAAGTTGATCTCGGTTCATTGAAACCCCAATAAGGGAAGCTGTGGCTATTGGGAGAACTGTTGTATTGGCCAGGACAAGTTTAATTAAAAAAGCCAAATTCATAGCACTGATAGTGCATACTTCATAGACTTATCTTTTACTTTAGAAGCTAAAATATTTTCTAAACTTTTCCATAACAGACGTCCATTTTTCTTATTTCATTATAAAGTAATACATGTTTATGCTAATTAAAATTTGAATGCAGTTATGAAGTGGGGGAAGTGATTTAGTGGTGAAATGACAAATGTTGATTTTGGTTTGAGTTCACAAAGATGGGGGATACAGGATAGTTCCTTTATCCTCATTTCTTTATAATGACACAGAACTTGCTGATGCTTGGTTTTTCCTTGAGTTAGCTGGAAATTTGCAGCTGTGAAGAACCACCCGTACCCCTTTGCCTCATGTCTCACCTTCTTGTAGCCCTTCTTTTTCTGTCTTCATTTAGATGACGGCTTTTTATTTATTTATTTTTAAAAGATTTATTTATTTATTTGTGCATAAGAGCTGGGGTACAGGCCAGAGGTGTGGGGTCGGGGTGGGGCCATGAGAGGATTTACCGGAGAAGAGAAGATTCACCAGAGATAGTAGAGAGCAGAACAGGCATATTGACTGAAATACACTGTTGAGGGGAGTACCGGGTAAGACCGGAGAGGTCGTCCGCACCATGTGGGTCACCTTCCTTGAGGAGGGTCAAACTTGTGCTGCAGTGGCTGTGGCTAGCTTCATAGTGTTGCCCCTTACTGGGTTGTGCCATCAGGGTGGGCCCGCTTTTTATTTTAGATCAACATTAAGCATGCCCGGATCCACATTTCTTTCGTTAAATCTCTTTTATCTGACTTGCACGATCATTTTTTTTCCTTCATTTTATTTTCTTATTTCCCCCAGTTCTCATTGAGGACTCAGTAGTCTGTTTTCCTTCAAAAGAGGCACCCAGGGCTTAGCTGTTGTCGGAAAATGTTTCTGACTCTGCTTGTCAGTGGCTCCCCTTCTACCCATCTCTGACTGCACTGACCTTTCTCCCTCTGCCAGGGTAGCCTAAACCTGGCCAGGCTCACCCTTTGGAGAGCACCTCTGGGCCTTGTTTTAATTCTAAAAACAACAACAAGGGGTCTGTATAAAAAAAAAATGAAGAATGAACTAGTCAGGTGCTGTGAAGGCTGAAGGGAAACTCGTCCCAGAGCTGTGTTGAATGGCTGCACAATAGGTGCATATACAGATTTCCTGGAGAGCAGGGGACTTTGTCCAGTGCTATGCTTTATTGATAGGACACATGGAGAAGTTAAGCAGTGCCACCCAACAACCCTTTGGATGCCACGTGATGTGAAATTGCCAGGTCATGGGAAGCTTAGTAGCTGGTAAGGGTGAGCTGAGTTGGAAGAGGCCAGGGATGGCACAGGGGAACAGCTGCTGAGCAAGAGGAATGCGTAATGCTAGGCCCAGTGCAGAGGAGGGAAATGTTTGGGAGAGGATGGCGGGTGACTCTGCTTACATTAAGCAAATACAAACAGGAAACAGTTGTGCAAAGACTCCTGAGTATAAGTGGTTATCTGCCTGGGGCGGGACTGATTTGTACTCGTACATGACGTGTTCTTTTATTTTCTGTCTTGGTTTGTATGGTTGAGTGTGCATTACTTGTGTATTTAAATGTAATCCTTACTAAGGGACCGAGATGTTTGACTGGTAGAAAGTTTGGCTGCTACTGGAAATAATGGATGAACTGATAGACTGGAAATAAATTTGCATCAGATTGACTGTAAAAGAGCCTTAAAGTGTGAAAGTTTAGACTGCAGGTGAAATGCCAGGTCCATCAGTGGGAGGGCTTCACATCCAGCGCCGCCTTCCTCTTAGTGCCTGTGGTGACTGCTTCGCCTCCTTACTCCCCTTGCAGGAATGGGGGGACTCTTTCCTCTGTGTAAGGCACACACTGTGCCTTCTTCTACTGCAGATAGTTTGGCTGCTCCCCCATTCTCTCAATCTGGTATCTTAGAATGGGGCTAGAAAAGTTACAGGTCTACCCCCCAAACCGCCCATTCTGTGGGGCCTGCTATTTTCCTGTCTATGTTCATTTCAGTGCTGTTGTGTAGAAATAGAGGCAGTTACCTTCTGGACTTTCAAGGGATCATCCTAAATGAAATCCAGTGTCACAGCTTTACTGGCTGGTGGACACAGCTTAGAAAAACGCACTGGGGCCATGTGAAGACTGGGTGGTCCTGTAGCACGAGCTGCATCCTGAGTGCCTGTTATGGGCCATGGGGTTGGGTAAATAGGTACCAAAGATCCTGACCTCATGTTGACGATCAACCACTCACAATACCAAGTGTGTCAGGTGGTGGTAGGTGCAAGCCAGGAAGGGCCTGGTGGTGCTGGTGGGAGGGTGTGGCTATAAGGCCTTGCTAGGAACTTCTTTTTAAAGGTTTATTTATTTCTGCATACAGAACTGGGGTGCAGGCCAGAGGTGCAGGTGCGGTAAGAAAATTCACCAGAGACGGAGTGGAGAGCAGACTGATGAAGTACACTGCTGACGGGAGCAGCGGGTGGGTCAGGAGAGGTCTGCTGCATCATGTGGATCACCTACAGGGTGGGGATCGAACTCATGCTGAAGTGGCTTTAGCTTCTTAGTGCTGTGCTTTAACCCGCTGTGCCACCAGGGAGGGCCCTATTTGTTTTTTTAAGATTTGTTTATTTTTGCATACAGAACTGGGGTACAGGCCAGAGGTGCAGGGGTGGTGAGAGGATTCACCCGAGACAGAGTGGGGAGCAGAACAGGCTGACTGACGAAGTACACTGCTGAGGGGAGCAGTGGGCGGGTCAGGAGAGGTCTGCCGTGCCATGTGGTCACCTCCAAGGCAGGCCAGAATCGAACTCATGCGGAAGTGGCTTTAGCTTCTTAGTGCTGTGCTTTAACCCGCCCTGTGCCACTAGGGAGGGCCCTGCTGGGAAAATTTTTACCTAATGACTAAAGACTATATTTTTTACAAATATTGTGATTGTGCTTTTACATTTATTTTAGTTACTTGATATTCAGTGTATACTATTAAATGGTTAAATGGCAGAGTTTAAGTTATGTGTATTTGACCAAAGAAAAGGGAGGGAGCTCAGGAGACTGACAGCAGCATATTCAGCAAATGTGAAATCAGGCTTCACGGCTGGAGTTTCAGCTGGTGAAGCAGTGTGGCGTGGACCATGCAAAGGTGCTGGACCAGCAGTTCCTGCAAGTACTGTTGGTGGTGATACAGATCATGGCAGGGACCACTGCCCCATCCAGAACCTCCAAAAAGATAATATTCGGGGCCTCCCTGGTGGCAAAAGGGTATAAACACGGCACTTTGAAGCTATCTGCAGCCACTGCAGCTAGAGTTAGATCCCTGACAAGGGAGGTGACCCACACGGTGCAGCAGACCTTTCCTGTCTCTCCCACTGCTCCTCTCCGCCTGTTCTTCTCTCCTATCTATCTCTGGTAAATCCTCTCAGCTCCTTGCACCTCTGATCTGTACTTGTATGTGTAAATAAATCAACCTTCAAAAAAAAAAAAAAGACAATATTCACAGGCAGCATGGGAGGGACATGCCTGGTGAGTTTGAGGCAGGCAGGTGCTGTAGCTGACACAGAGAGCACAGGAGGTTGGGCCCTGAATGTGTGGGGTCTTGTAGGGCAGGAATTTCCCGTGGGGCGGCCAGTGGAAGTTTTCATGTGGACAGTGGCTTCTGTGAGGGTGGTCCTAACAGCTGCTTGCAGCATGCACCAGGACCATGGGAAGGTGCAAGAAGGGAGACCACAGTGATTTCCACCAAAGTAGAGGTGGTTTGATTTGAAGGTAGAATTGAGCAACTTTGGGGACAGACAGTGTGTGGAGTGCAAGGGAATGAAACCACCACGTGGCACGTGAGTAACAAAGCTTGCTGTCTTGGAATGCAGCCACAGCCTTGGGCAACTCAGTTCAGCAGAACAAAAGCATCCATCATGTTAGACTAACGTTCACTTGAATGTTCCTGGTTTTACAGTTTAATTTGTATTTAATTAGTGTACTTTATTTTGTAGTTCTATAATAGCACAAACAGCTTGTGTGTACTTTTTATGATTTGCATATGTTTGCACAATAATTAATGTCTATGTTGGGATCCATGCGGTTGCTTTTTCCTTTTTTTTTCATTTTACTATTTTCTAAAGATTTATTTATTTATGCATACAAGAGCAGGGGTGCAAGCCAGAGGTGTGGGGTTGAGTGGATTCACCAGAGGCAGAGTGGGAAACAGGTGGATTCAAGGCAGGACGAGAGAGGTCTATTGTGCCATGAGGGTCACCTCCCTGGCTGGGGATCAAACTCATTCTGCTGTGGCTGCAGGTAGCTGATTGTGCTGCAGCTTAACCTCTTGTGCCACTAGGGAGGACCGCCTTTTCCCTTTACACAAGCCCACAAAATCTTACAAAGGCAGAGAAACACTTCCTTGACCACTGGGGTTGGCCCTGGGCTAGCAGAGGCTCTGGCGCTCTAAGGAAGGGTGGTGCTGGCAGGGCTCTGGGGCAGGAAAGCAGCATTCCATTTATCACGGTCCCTGGCACCACCAGGTGGAAGGTGGAGGTATGTTCCGAGGCATCTGGCAACCAACCCAGGATGGTGATTTCATGGGAGCAGGTCCCAACTCTACAAGCTTATTTTTTTCTGGTGTGACCTAATGAATGACAACCTTGAAAATCCTCCCGTGAGTATACTCTATAGATTCTGCTGAAACCTCACTAATGTATGTGGCAAAATAAGTAAATAATGCACTGGACTCTTTAAAAGTGCCCTTCTCATAAAAGCATTATTTGTCTAAGAGTGTGACTCATGACTTTAGGCATTTAAAGATATTCCAAAACAACTTTAAAGGAGTTATTAAGAAATACGGCATATCGGCCCTCCCTGGTGGTGCAGCGGGTTAAGGCATAGCACTAAGAAGCTAAAGCCATTTCAGTGTGAGTTGGATCCGTGCCCCGGAGGTGACCCACATGGCGTGGCAGACCTCTCCTGACCTGCCTGCTGCTCCCCTCAGCAGTGTACTTTATCAGTCTGCCTGTTCTGCTCCCCACTCTGTCTCTGGTGAATCCTCTTACCACTCCTGTATCTCTGATCTGTACCCCAGTTCTGTATGCATAAATAAGTAAATCTTAAAAAAATAAAAAGAAATGTGGCATATCAATTAAAAAAAATCGATATTTTGAAAGATGTTTTATTACTACAGCTCTATTTCCTAGTAAGGTCTGTTAGCATGTAACACTATATAATCAAAATATAAATATGCTTAAAAATTTTTAGTTTATTTTGTGTAGAACTGGGGTGTAGGCCAGAGGTGTTCGTATGGGGGTTGGGGGGAGAGCTGAGAGGACTCATCATAGACTCTCATCAGGCCCCAGAATGTCAGATTTATTGAAATACACTAAGGAGAAAAGCGTGTGAGACAGGAGAGGTCTGCTGCGTGATATGTGGGTTACCTCCCTGGCCGAGATGGAACTCAGGCCTTAGTGGTAATAGTGCTGAGCTGTATGAAACCCCTAAGCCACCAGAGAGGACGCAAATATAAATATTTAATAATGTTAAATTGATGTAATTTATTGATTTGCATATGTAGATGCTGTTAACATGAATTGCATTATTGCACATTTCCCTGATTTGTTAATCCTACCTATTGTGTCACAACTAACTATCCTTATTCTTGCTTATGCTCAGTGCTTGGATCGTCTTCATATGTCCTTGACTTCTTCCAAATTAAAAATACCCACAAGTAAAGAAAGAAGTAATTATAAACTCATGGACACTATCCTAATTGGCTAATTGCAATTTCCCTCATAGAGACATCAGTAATAGCTGAGAAGGGTTGGTGCATGGAAGCCATGACAGAATCTGACCTCTCCTAGTTGAGTGAACACTTCACAGTATAGAGTGGCTTTGAGTGAGAAGCATGTCACCATATAGAGGAGCTTGAAACCACCGTAGTCCTGACAGTTGACATCCACTGAGTGTAACTCATGTGCCAGACACCGTGCTCAGTGATCTTGCTGTCTGTTGCTGGCAACAAGCCACTCTGAATTAGTTGCTTCAGGGCTCTTCCTGGTTGTGCAGTGGGTTAAGTTGCAGCACTATGAAACTGTCTGCAGCCACTGCAGCACAAGTTCAATCCTCACCCAGGGAGCTGACCCACATGGTGCATCAGACCTCTCCTGTCTCGCCTGCTGCTCCCCTCAGTAGTGTATTTCAGTCGATCTACCTGCTCTGCTCCTAACTCAGTCTCTGGTGAATCCTCATGCTCCCTACAGGTCTGGTCTGTACCCCCAGCTCTTATATGCATAAATAAATAAATATTAAAAAAAAAAGAAATTAATGACTCAAATAATTTATTATTCCCTCAGTTTGGTTCACTGGGCTCAGATGGACAGTTCTCACTTGGGGTTTCAGTCAGATGGTGGTGGGACTGAGACCATCTGGAGGCTTTTTCATGCCCACCTAGTACAGGGGTGCGATGACTGATAAATGGGAATGCCAGCCAGTCATCTCCCTCCAAATGTCCATGCTTTGTAGAATCCATCTTGATAGAATCCATGGAGGTCCAACCTGCTGAGAAAAAACCTGTGTGTTAATGTGTTTCCCTACCCTCTCCCCAACACTTTAAGCCTGTGTTGTTCAAAGGGCACCTGTTTTTCTATATTAAGTCCTCCTCCTCCAGTGGGGAAGCGAGATGACTGTCTCTCAAGTCTGGGTATGAATTGTATGTGAAGAGGCAAGATGTGATGTGGAGAAAGCAGGGTCTGGAGGACATCGAGGAGGCCCTAACACACACATGACACCTGACATGTAATGACAAAGCAGCCAGGTATTTGTTTAACATCTCACAGTGTGAGCTGTTCAGATGTGGTTTCATTTAGTCCTCAAACAACCCTTGATAGCAGGCATTTTATCTCCCAGGTTTAGCAGGTGCTTTAGTCAAGGTCACAAAGGCCCTGTGCGCTTGTGGCCCGGCCTGAGGGAAGTTCCATATTCCCTCTCCAGGATTTTACTTTAGTTCTTTATCTTCTTTACTGTCTCTTAGGATGCCTGTGAAGCTTTTTGATTGGATTCAGGAAATGTCAGATTGTGAATCTGTGTGACAGTTAGAAAGGCCACCTGGTGGATTGCATGGACCTGTTAGATTTTTTAGGTTTCTGGACCTAGTGATCGAGAAACAACTGTCATCACAACTGGATGGGCCTCCTGCCAGAGCAGGAGAGGGGAGAGTGGATAAGCTACAGGCAGCCTGGGTGCTTATTCTGGCTTTCTCAGGACTAGACTCACTACTATGGCAAATTGTCAGTTTCTTCCTTTGTAAAATGCTCCTTTGTAAAAATGTACATATGTGGCCCTCCCTGGTGGTGCAATGGGTTAGGACGCAGCACTGCAAGTGAGCCGCAGCTGCTTTAGTGTGCTTTGTTTGATCCCCCACCCCAGAGGTGACCCACATGGCGTGGCAGACCTCTCCTGACCCGCCCGCTGCTCCCCTCAGCAGTGTACTTTGTCGATCTGCCTGTTCTGCTTCCCCCTCTGTCTCTGGTGAATCCTCTCACTGCCCCTGCACCTCTGGATTGTATCCCAGTTCAGTATGCATAAATAAATAAATAAATAAAAATTTCAAGATTTCTAAAAAAAATTTTTTTTTTACGTATGTTAAGCCTTTTAACACAGAGCCCTTCTTGGCATATCAGATTTAAAAAATTCTCTGACCTCTTCCCTTGCAAACCATTTGCATCCTGATAACCACAAGTCTTAGGGGAGTTTCAATAGATTCTTTCCCTAAAAACTCTCCAAGGTAGTTCTCCTTAACCTGCTTTGCTGTGGGACCTGGCAAGACATATTTGCTAAGTAATGGTTTTAGATTTATTGAATAATACTGTAGAACTTCACTATTTTCATTAACTGGACCAAACTGGTAGCATACTGTTTAAAATTTGGTATGGAAATATAATGTGTGTACAAAAAAAGTGCACACATCTTAAATATATAGCATACAGTAGATTTTTATAAATTGTACAGATTCCTGTAAACATCCAGATCAAGGAAAAGAATATTACCAGCGCTCAGAAGCCTAACCATGTTCCTCCTACGAGGCATTGTGTCTCAAAAAAGAAAAAAAAAGAGTAATCTACTGTCCTGATTTCAAGCTCTGTAGAATTTTTTTTTTTGCATGTAGCATCCATTTACTATAGGAACTTTATTACTTTGAAGCAATTGCACTAAGGTGTGATTTATTAGAAGTTCCTCAGTCAGAAAGCGCCAGTTCGTAGTGGGGAGCGGCTGCCATAGCAACAGGGGGGTGCTGTCCTTGGCAGGGGTGCTAGGTAGGCTATAGCACCCATGCTTATTTGCCCAGTGCTATGAAATACCACTTTCCATATTTGCTGGGATGTGAGAAAGTTTGGAAAGCAGTGTTTTACGCCTGTTTTAATTATTTAATTAAATGATAAGTATGTTAATTGTATGTAAGTCTTTTTTAAAGTGTCCAAACGTGTTTGAAAACAATTCTCCCAAATATTCAAAATATTGCTTATATTTTCAGTGAAGCAAGCTTTTTTTCAATTCAGTTAAAAAAAAAACAATTTTATTTATGCATGCATAGAAGAACTGGGGTATAGGCCGGAGGTGTATGGGGTGACAGGATTCACCACAGAGTGGGGAGCAGAACAGACGGATCTCCTGAAATACACTGCTGAGGGGAGCAGTGGGGAAACAGGAGAGGTCTGCCGCGCCCTTTTGGCCACCTCCCTACTAAGCTGTAGTGCTGACAGCATTGATACTTAGCCCCTAGGCCACCTGGGAGGCCTGTCCCTAAGTCAGTTTTTCTGAAAGTTCTTTTTTTTTTAAAGATTTATTTATTTATTCATACAGATGCGGAGGGTGAGAGGATTCACCAGAGACAGAGCGGGGAGCAGAACAGGCAGATCGACGAAGTACGCTGCTGAGGGGAGCAGCGGGCGGGTCAGGAGAGGTCTGCTGTGCCATGTGGATCACCTCCGGGGCAGGCGGGGATCGAACTCATGCGGAAGTGGCTTAAGCTTCTCAGTGCTGTGCTTTAATCCTGGTGGCTGCGCCTCCAGGGAAGGCCCTGAAAGTTCTTTTTAATGACTGGACTTTGTAGACACATAAAAGAACAACAATGTTACTGAAAGGTTCAAATGAAATGTAAAAGATTACCTTCTTCTCTGAATCTCTTGTCTCATATTTTTTTCTAGATATGGTCTAGGCGTATGTAAGAGTTTTTTTCTTCCTTTTTTCATATAAAGTAAAGCCTTGATTATCTTTCCTTGTTAGGATGCACCCATCTACCTCATTTATTAAAAAGTCACATCACAGTATACATTTACTTATTTGGTGCCCTAATACTAGATGCTTAGTTTCTATTTTTGACTATTACAAATAATTATTTCTTAAAAATCCTCGAACCTGCAGCCCACAGGTTAAAGTCTTCAGCACTATCAAGCTATCGCTGGCCACTGTGGCATGAGTTTGATCCCTGGTCAGGGAGCTAACCCACATGGCCCAACAGTCCTCTCCTGTCTTCCCCTCAGCAGGGTATTTCAGTAGCCCTGTCTGTTCTGCTCCCCACTATGACTCTGGTGAATCCTCACTTTTGGCCCAAGCCCCTGAGCTTGTATGCATAAATAAATAAAATAAAATCTTTAACATTTGAACCTGAACCCTAGAAGTATATATGTAAAACTGTATCCATAGTATAATTTCTAGAAATAGAATACTGAATATTGAATCAGAGATGCATGAAGTATATACCTCTAAAATAGTTGCAAAATTAACTACTGAAACATTGTACTAGTTTACATTGTATTTAGTATATTAGAATTACCAAACCCTTTGTCATTTGTATTGCACATAATTTTCCTCAGTTTGCTGATCTCTACTTTGTTTTCTGTATTTTAATAATCATATCAACATGTGAAAACCTAATTTAGTCAAATATATGTCTTTTCCTTTGTCATTTTGGTGTTTTATATCTTGCTCAGAAAGTTTTGTACACACTTAACCTGCAAAAACTTTTTGTCTATATTTTTATTTTCATAGCATCTCAATGTTTACAAATTTTTCTTCACCATGCAGAAAATATTTGGTACCCCAGAAAGGGTTTTTTTTTGAATTCCAATTTCCTGTGTAGTTGTTTCAATACCATTTCTTGGTTAATTCATCATTATTTACTGACCTGATTTGCTATTTTTAATCATAAATGGAATCATATGTGGGATTCTATATTCTGTTGAATCTGATTTCTGAATCTATCTGGTGAACTTAGAAATCATATAAAGGAATTTGCTTGTGGGAAGCTGAGCCTTGAAAATATCTTGAATACCTAGTGCTGCAAGTTTCAGCTAGTTCACTGCTTTGTTCTTTCAGCAAATATTTATTTAGTCAGGTGCTAGGTGCTGAATGTACTGTGAGTTTTGACAATGTTCCTCTTGTTGAGAATGATAATCTGGAACACTGCATATATTGAATTAATTCAATGGTTACCAGAAGACACTTCAATTAGTAAAAAAATTGGAGGGTCGCTACCGGACAGAGTGGGGTTGTGAACTGTGCCTTGGCCGGCTGCTATCCCGCTTCGACGTGTCTTGACTGTGTGCTTGGACTGGTAGCAGAAAAACAAGCAAGCGAGTGATGACCTAAGATTTCCACCATCCACGGCACTAGGTTATTTTCCATGCTGTAAATCTATGTTTGGTTTTTTTTCCCCCACTTTGGTGTGCATGGATCACTTCCGTTAGAGTTAGTCCAGAGATTGCTTGTCACGTGGGAACTTGTGTCTATGAGTTGGGGTTAAATTAGTAGCTTAGTAGGTAACACAGTTTGATTTAACAGGATCCTGGATCTCAGGTTCTTAACTCCACCCTAATAAAGCAGTGCTGGGGTCTTCTCACCAGGTAAAATTCCTGTGACCTTTACATGTGTAGACCACTGGATGTGGTCTACCATGACCATGTACTCCAGGGCGGGGCCAGGGCCGCTGGTGCTGGTCAGACAGGGGACAGTGCCTCCCATGCCCAGCACTGCCCCATTCCTTACTGTTTATGCTGATTCCACACTACAGGTTTTCCTTCTTTCTTTGGAATTTTTGCTCAGCTTGGAATTTTGATTCTATTCTCTGTCTGGAGTCCCATTCTCCTGGGTGCTACTGATCTCCAGGGATCCGTGGGCCCCAGTGGGTGTAGACGGAGCTCCCCAGCCCTTGCTGCTGGCCCCTCCACCCCCAAGCCCCTCCCAACTCTGTGCTCTCAGGTGCACCTATCAGCCCTTTGGGAACTGGCTTTCTACAGTCTTCAGTCTGGTTCGCTCATAGCCATTGTCGTCTGCTGTACCTCTATGTAAATTAGAGCTCTGATGTTGGAGACTGTAACTGTAAGAAAGAGGAGACTGGAGAAGCATTTGAGAGAGGGGGATATTGGGGCATTGGGAGGGAAGGGCTGGTTGGCAAAGTGAAGTTGTTATTTAAAAAGATATGTCAAATATAAACTAATTTTGTTTCATATTCTCCAGCTGACAAAAAGAGGTGATTTTTTTGCTGGCATGGGTTGAGTTCTCCTTAATGGAAAAAAGGAGTGTCTAAAAATATGGAGGGGAAGGAACATGTTCTCTTCTCTTATATGCGGGAGGATCACTGTGCAGTCAGGGACTGCAGCTGGAGAGTGAAGCACTTGGGTCCCTCGAACCAACTGCAGAATGTAAAAGTAGTATCTGTGGTGCTGAACATGCCCTGCTTAGCTCACCTCAGCTCAGTGAGGGGCATCTCATCATCGTCGTGAGGTTGCAATGGAAGCCTGGAGAAGCCAAAAGTTTGCTCAGGGTCCCCAAGTCAGTCAACACATGATCTGTATTCACCTTTAGGCCTGGGGATCTCAGGGATTGTACTATGAAACTACCTCACTGGCTGTCTCTTATAAAGGAGCAAAATGGGGTGAAGTATCCCACCAGGCTGGTGGTCAGAGCTTGGAGGTCATCAGCTGTGGGGGACCCTTCCGACTGATGGTGACCCTGGCTGCTCCCACGCTTGCTTGCTGGAGTCCTTTCCTGACCGAGGAAGCATGTCTCCCTGCACTGCTGGTGTTGGTGTGGACTCCTGGGACTTTCGTGTGTTCTGGGTGACGGTGACGGCCTGGTAACATTTGAAGAAGGGCTGAGGGAATTTAGAGGATGACCCTCGGAATCTTTGTTGTAAAAAGTGTTTCAGCAGAGCTGGGTGGCCACGACCTGGGAGCAGGACAAGGCCACCAGGTATGTCTGGTCAGCAGGGGAAAGTGAAGGAAGACCAGGATTCTGGGCTGAGCCAGAGAACTTCCAGCAGCTTTGGAGAAGGAAAAAGCCTGGCTTTGAGGTGACCTGTTCAGCATTCAACAGCATGACCACTGCCTCGCCCGTGTTGATTCCTGGTCATTGAAATAAAGTGTTAAAGCTATTTCTTTTTCTTTTTGGTACATTTAAACTACATCCATCGTGCAGATTTGTTGAAAAGGATAGTTCAAAATAGCTGGAATCTTTTATGTGACTCATTTTGAAATTCGAAAAACAAATCAGGGGCTGAACTAAGTGCTAATTTATGACGACAGCTGCACAGGCTCCGTCTTGCCGCAGTCAGGGCTTTGGTAACTAGCTCGAGTTGCCCTAGTGTTTATTGACGGTAACTTTATTTTTTTTGCTTTGCCATGGAACGCTCTTATGTGAAGTGGTGAGCGGGGGCCTAGCGAGCTGGACACGTGTTACTTGGCTTGAAGTGCGACCCAGCATTTCACCACTCAAGCAAGTGAATTCATGGAGGTGCATGGTGCAGTTTCAGACACATGGATCACGTTCATCGCTTTCTGAATCGACAGAACTTTAGCTGCACTCTTAACGCTCGTGGCGCCAAAAGTCCTCAGAAGTCATGAATGGAAGACCTTTCCAGAGCTTGCAGAGTGGCTGAGCAAAGAGCCACATCTTTTGAACTAAGCTGGGCTTTGTCTCAAGTTGGGTGCTGTGCCAGGTCTGAGTTGTACAAAGTTGAAATGAGAGAAAAGAATGTGGTACATGTTTGGTGTTTTAGTATGTTTTAAAATAGCATTTATGTTGGAGGAAAGCTGAGCCTGCCTCCTGGATAGAGGCAAAAAAAGTTAAATATCTCCTCTGAGTCCCTGTGCTGGGTCCTGGGACTATTTTGACCTGCCTGGGCACTTGCTTTGGTCTTTGCCCGAGCTCCAGCTCTGAGGCAGGGGTAGAGGTGGCTAAGTGGGCTGCAGTGGGCCATGGCGGGCTTCCCTTGCCATCCTGCCATGATGGTGTGATTTTGGCTGTGGTTACTGTCTTTTTTTCCCCCAACTCAGCGCTCTAATTTCCCGAAAGCCCAGTGATTAACCAACATGACTCACCTCATCCCACATTTGTGTTTTTCAGGTGCAGAGGGTTAAATGAATCATTCTCTCCAGTTCATGCCACATTCTTATCCCAGATCTAACTACATCCTCTTAGTTTTTTTATGTGTTTGTTCCGCTCCCAGGGCCCCTTCTTTGACCATTCTGTTGTGTTTATTGTCTCTTTTGTTTCAATGCCAATATCAGTAGATTCCTTTCTTGGAATCCACTTGGACCTCCAGTTCTAACATCAGCACCTGGAGAGGCTATGGGAGCAGGAAGTGTGGCGATGGGTGGAAGAAGTGGGCCAGCAGGTGAGGCAGGTACTGTGCTGAAGGGATAAGTCTTTTTTTTAAAAAAATATTTATTTATTTATTTATTTATTTATTTATGCATACAGAACTGGGGTACAGACCAGAGGTGCAGGGACGGTGAGAGGATTCACCAGACACAGAGTGGGAAGCAAAACAGGCCGACTGATGAAGTACACTGATGAGGGGAGCAGCGGGCGTGTCAGGAGAGGTCTGCTGTGCCATGTGGGTCACCTCCAGGGCAGGGATGGAACTCGTGCTGAAGTGGCTTAAGCTTCTTAGTGCTGCGGGAGGGAGGGCCTGGATAAGTCATTTTAAGCGAAGGTTATAACAGCATGAGGAAGAGGCAGGAAGGGAGAAGCGTCACAGCTAAGAGGTACAAAGGAACCCGGATCCCATAGAGGGGACTTTTGTGAAAGTGGAACCGTATGGCACCTGGACCTGGTGGTGGCTCCCACCTGGTTCTGTGGGCCCAGCCAGCCCATGTCAGATGAACACCTGCAGGGCCGCACAACCCTCTGCAGACACGGCTGCAGGTGACAGTTCCTCATTCAGAAGTACACTGAAGGCAGTCCTTGGATTTGGCCACTAAAAATTCCCCAGATGCATTGCTCAGCACTGGACTTTTTCACCACGTCCCTCAGCCCATGCAGGAGGAGACTGACCATGTCATGGAAACACTGTCTTTTTTCCCTCAGCATCCTGAAGTGTTTGCCACTGTGAAAATATTTTCTTTTGTGTGTTGTCTCTAGAACCTAAATCTAGACTGGCTCTAGAAGTCCGTTACCCCCTTCTGTTACCTCTTTTAAAGTTGACTTTTGCCTCTGGATCATGGAGCTGGTTCAGCGCCTTGCTGTGGCTGCTACTCAGGGGTGCTGGAGGCCACTGCTGGGCCTGGGACAAAGGACTCTTAATCCTCATGTTCTCTTGCTGAAAAGTCTCAGTGATTGTGAATTTATCTTTGGTTGTTTATGAATTCCCTCCCATTTAGAACATTCAAATAGAAGCATTCATCCTGGAAATTATTTTGTCAGTGTTAATTGATTGTGATGGTATCCATCATGTATCCACAGTCAATTCAGTAAACCTTTGATACTGATGAGATTTCCCAGTGTTAAGGGAAGTCTTAAGTCAGGTACATGCTCTGTTTCTCAGAAGCCTTGAAATTTGCTTTGAAAGTGGTATCTGAATGCATTTATTTTATAATTTTTTAGAAGATGTATTTATTTATGCATATAGAACTGGGGTACAAGCCAGAGGTGCAGGGTTAGTGAGAGGATTCACCAGAGACAGAGTGGGGAGCAGAACAGGCAGATCAATGAAGTACACTGCTGAGGGGAGCAGCGGG
>NW_004567117.1:3933773-3948421 GCF_000260355.1 Condylura cristata | reverse complement strand
GTCTGCCACGCCATGTGGTCACCTCTGGGGCAGGCGGGAATCGAACTCATGCGGAAGTTGTTTCAGCTTCTTAGAGCAGCGCTTTAACCCACTGCGCCACCAGGGAGGGCGAATACTATAGTTTTATGGTAAATTTCCAATTTTCCCCTAATACTTAAGTTTCAGGAGCAGTATTTTGAGTGAGAGGAACAGGGCTCACTATTTTTGTTTTTCAATTTGTTATCTCTAGTTTATTTTCAGATATCTATTAAAAGTTATTACAAGTTTGGACTTAAATGGTTTAGATACTAATAAAACTGGGTCAATAGATTTATGTGTCCAGTCGAGGACTGATTAATTAGTTTGGAATAGTGTGCCAAAGTGACACTCTCAATTTAACAGCATCTATAGACACCACCATGACAAGGTTGAGCACATAAAAATTCTAATCAAAGCCATAAAAAGCAGAGTTCCATATGTCAGTTTAATTCTGTAGTAGCCTTTTTGTCAGCATTGCTGCTGTTTCCATCTGTTCTAGTTTAAGATTACCCCAGTAATGCCTCGGTAGCAGGTAATTGGTGCACATGAGTTTCCTCATATATGTACTATCATAGACTAGAATGCATAACACATAGCATATAAATGTATTTTACATGTAATATAAAATGTATTTGCTTAGGTTTAGTCGAATCTGTGTGGGTGGGAGAGTGTAGCATCAGCAATTCAATATATAGCGAATGGTGCTGGATTTTCATCGTGTAATGATTTGGTTTTTGTGTACTGCTTGTTATTGGGTGAGTAAATAATTCTGTTAACTATGTGCTACTGCTGATGAGCAGATTATTTCATCCTTTGCTACAGCTCTTCACCAGAAATGTAGTGGTCAAAGTGAATTGCTTATGCTAATTATTCTGGTCATGGGATAGCAGCAGGTGTTATTGCAAATCAAAAGGACAGGTAATGTGCAGTGACGAAGGCCCAAGACAGCAGGTTAGGACAGATCATCCTGTATCGTTGATCTAATCACAGGCAAGGAGGGTGAGTTACGTGTTGAGGTACTAAAGTACCACATAGCATGACACTTCCAAACCAGATTTGCTAACTAGGTCAGGCTACCAACAGCTGCCCTGGCCTCTTCTGCTTCTTTTAAAAGCTCTTATTACTGAATGGCCATAAAAAGAGTTTTGTTTGCTCTAACGTTAACCAACAAGACAGGATTACCAACACTTGGCCCTGGCAGGCTACCAGGCTGCCTGCATTTTAAGGAAGCTGGCTGCTATGGCAACCCCAGTGGGTTGCCAGTGGGTCTTATGTGTGTGAAAGCAAATGCAGCTGCTGAAGGACAAGTGCCCCCTAGCAGGGCAGTAGCAGTGGGCAAAGCTTGGTTTAAGTGATGTAATGCCAGCTTAGGCCACTGGGAAACCGTGGTGGTTACATATGGGTGACAATTTTGTACATAAAGAACACGGAGAATAACTTGAGTTTAAAGAAATGGATTCTACGCTCTGCTTTGTGTAAATTGAATCATTTTGGATTTAGAATTTGTGAGAATTCAAACACAGTGCCCAGGATGAATTTATCCACTTGTAGCTTCTGAAGCAGTGATGTGCTATGCAAATAATACAGCTTGAACAAGTTAGAAGGCCAATTCTCAGCCTACTCAGAGGTGTTAAGTAGCAAAGACCCAACCAAGTTCATTTTAAAGATCTGATGTGCTTCATCAGACAGTCAAGCATTGTTGACACCATCCCATTGAGTAAGAGCTGGCACAAAATGGAAGCTGACCCAGCAGGGTTCAGGCCACAGGGATGGCCGAATGCTTTCCCAACACCGCTGTTCTGCACTTGAGCCCTCACCCTGTCGCCAGACCGGGCTCACCTGCTTCTGCACAGGCAGGTTTCGAGTGCTTCACTGGCTTTCATGGACTGTTAGAGGCGGTGGAGGCCATGCCTAGGGCTCTTTTTCCTGCAGTCCCCTGCAGTGTGTGCGTTATTGAAGCTAATCACTGTGTGCTAACAGCCCCTCATTGCTCCAGCCTTGGGAAGTGCCAGGGGCTTCATTTAACTTCCTCAGCTGTAGTTACTGACCACAGGTACTGTTGGGGGAAGGCTGTCCTAAAGGAACTCTGCAGAGTTTTGTGGGCTCCACCCCTACCCAGCTTTCTGGATTCCACCCCTTACTTCAGTGATTGGAAACTACAACTCCCAGCAGTACCAAGGAGAGAACTGCGAGGACCCAAGGGCGGAGCTAAGCAGGAATTCTGGGACTTTGGGGGATAAAAATAGTAAGCGGTTTTCCAGTTGTCACTCTGGGTAGGTAACGATTTTCTCTCTCTCTGGAGCAACTGCTATTAGACTGTGTGACTGGGGCTAGCAGCCTGGAACTTAGAGCTCCAAGTTAGCAGCACTGGTAAAGTATTCCACCTACTTTGTATCCCTCTCTCTTTTCCTGGGTTTTTTAATAAACCCATTTTTGACCCTTTTGTGTGTGTCTGCAGAGTAACTGGGTTTTGAGCACGTGGGTGAGGCCCCACAGGCACGCGGCCCAAGTCCACTTCTGGGCTGCTCTGTAACAGTACCACAAGATAGCCTTTGGGAGGGAAGATTGTGGCTGGCTAACATCTGGGTGGGGTTGAAAGAATTCATCAGACCTGTACAACAGAAAAGGGTGGATTTGTTAAAATAACTAAGAGAAGCAGCAGGAGAGATGGGAGAGGTCTGTGCCCAGAAAGGGATTTGGGGCTCCCTTTTATAATCTGTTTTCCTGGACTTTTCATGACTGGGACTGTCTGTTTGGGCTCGTTGTTACCTGCTGGGATATTGGGTTTCAGTGGATCCCACACTGGAGGTGTCTGCAGGGTTCTGTGTTCTGCTGGGTTCTGTTTCTGCATTTCCTAGTACTTCTCAGTGGCTCCCTATTGGTTCTGTGGACCCCTGTATGGTCAGGTTTCCCATGGCAACTCTTAGCAGTTTCCCTTTCTTATCAATTTTGTGTCTGTCAGCATTGTTCAGCTGAGCAAAGTGCAGAAACTAAGTTTTATTAAATGATACCCCAACAGGGATTTCATTTAGAAGTGTTTGTGTCATTTTCCCACATGGTTTCTGTGTCTCTAACGAACTAACCTGTATCTCATTCAATACCTACTGGTTTCCAGGGGCTACTGAGGTTCGGGGGGACAGACAGGGAAAGTAAGTTAGCAGCTCTTAGGTGGCTAAGTGGGAGTTCCCGCTGGCTACCCACGCTAGTCCAGCCTGTTCCCAGACCTCATCAACAGCCTGTTAATAAGAAAGAGATGAGTTTATTGCTGATCACCTGACCAGAGCAAAGTGTTGGCAGTACTGAGGGTGGGAGCTAGGTCTGAGGCTAGAGAATTACCAGTTTGGTTTGAGGTGGCATTTCAAAACAGGAGCTCCATTGGGATTGGATGAGAATCAGGCCTTCCCAGTGCAGGATTGGTGGTAAGCGCAAAGGAGGCTTTCTGTTGCTGCTTCCCATTGAGCCCGTTGATGGGCCTTCTGGGAAGTTCCAGTCCAGGAACAATCATCCCCTTTGTTTGGGCAGGAAGAGTAAAGAAATGCTAATACTCTAGAGGAGAAGCCAAGTTCTGTGGAAGTGGTAGGGAGGGAGTGTGGGGCTCAGCCTTTGCTCTGCAAGTTTATATGCTAAAGAAATAACTGTCAGTGTTTTTTTCTTCATAACTTTTGTTTTCTAGTGAAAGATGTTTTTATTCATAAATGTAGATGGGATAAATGCCCATTTAAAGCACTATTGTGAAAACTCAGAAATGCTTTTCTAGTGAAACTGTTGTAGTTTTAAGGGGAAGGTTGTCCTAAAGGAACTCTGCAGAGTTTTATGGACTCCACCCACTTCTCCAGCTTTCTGGACTCCATCCCCTACTCCAAAAATTGGAAACTACAACTCCCAGCAGTACCAAGGAGAGAACTTCGAGGACCAAAGGGCGGAGCTAAGCAGGCATTCTGGGACTTTGGGGGATAAATAAGGAGCCATTTTGTCCAACACTTTCTTGCTTGGGAAACGTCTCTCAGGATCTTGTGACTGGGGACTATCAGTTAGTTTGTTACCAGAGCTCCAAGTCAGCCAAGTGCTAAGATAATTCTAGTTACCTTGTATTTCTGTCTCTTTGCCTGGGTTGTTCCTTTTCCTATCTCCTTTTTGTAAATAAACCCATTATCGACCCTTTTGTGTGTGCCTGCAGTACAACTAAATTTTAGGCATGGGTGACCCACAGATAGGCAACCCAGTTCACACTGGGGTGCCCTGTAACAATAGGAAAACCCTGGTATAAAATGGGTTGCCTGACTGTGGGTCCTCAACCGTGTGCCTACAAAGGACTTATATAATAAGACTCAACTGCAGACATACACAAAAAGGTTAATACAGGGTTTATTTCCAAAAGAAGGGGAAATGAAGTGAACCACTCAGGGAGAAGAAGAAGGAAGATAGTTGGTGAACGTGTCCTACCAGTTCCACTGAGCTGGAATCCCAAAAGCATGCTGAAAGCGGCTGAAATCAAGAGCCAAGAAGCCAAGAGACCTTCAAGGCCAACATGTCTGCTTTTATACCAAACCTGGCTGCTTAATGCCACCCTTAAGTCTCAGCAATTTTTGGGTGATGATGGGATTTGTAGTTCCCAGTGTCTTCATCTCTTTGGTCTAGAGTGGGGGTGGAGTCCACAGAACTTGTATCTGTAGAGTTCTTTCAGGACATTCTTTCCCCCTAACAAAATGAAAACCAGAGACAACACTTTCTTAATACAATCCTTTGACTTACTTTTGATAGAAAGAGTTTTGCTTGAAATAACTTATTGCTCTTGAGTGTTGTCATTTTGTTTTCGGTTCTGTGTGGTAACTTTCCCTTTATAGGCATTACTGGCATATGAGGGAGAATGACTAACAGATGTGCAAATATTTTCCTTATGCTTTCCTTTATTTTGTTGCCCAAAATAAACAGGTTTTAGATGTAGTTATCTGAATTAGATATGTCATGGTCATTGAAGGCTTATTTAATACCCATTTGAAAAGTATTTGAATTTTTTTTTTTTTACAGATTTTTAGAAGGGCTGGTTCAGACAAGGACCAGTTGGCTCCTTATTGGAGCTCCCAGCTAGAGGATGCTGAGTTGCAGTCGTGGTGGGTCTGGAATAAGTCCTGGGTCTCGCCTACATGGACCCCAGGGAACATCTCTTCTCAGCCCACAGGCAATACCGGCTCTGTTAGTCATCTCTGACCCACTCAGAATGTCCACAGCCCCCTTTGGGAAGCAATGATGGAGACCTTGGCAGTGGTTAGAGCTGCACCAGGGTGTGCCACCTTGCAAAACCTATTCATTTTATTTGTCCCGCACTTGGAGTTTTTGTAGCCTCTCGCTTTTAGGTTTGGGTCTCAGTTTGCTTGAGAAAGCTCCATGTTAGCCCACATGTTAGCTCCATGTTCTGCCACTGTGCACTTTCAGGGTGTGGTGAGGTGTGCCCGGGTCACTGTCTGTGTCAGGCCTGGACTGCACTGCTGGTGAGGTAGGGACAGGGTATTCATGATGCACATAGTGAGTGAATTCTAGGGCAATTTAATTGGGCAGCTTCAGGGATAGTGTAGGCAGGGACTTCAGGAGAGTTAGAGACTTCTGAGATTAAACACCACAAAAGAAAATGAGGGAAGCTTCGGAGATAAGGGCAACAAATTCCAAAGGGGATTAATCAAATTCCCCAAAATCAGGGGCAGGGGGTGTTCCTGGATTAGGGCTGTGATGCAGGAAGATTCCACACACAGTAGCAGATTAAGTGAGAACATTGAGAACTAACCAGTCATAGCTAGACTTATGGAAATTCAGAATAATTAGGGAAAGAAAGTATATATTCCCAAGCGTGATGCCATAACAGCTCCCTTATCCCTCCCAGGAACATCACATCTGGGAGTCTTTGCTTTTGTCATTTTCCCTAAATAGACTTTTCTTTACTTTCTTAAACAATGTTTGTTTCTCTCTGCTTATCTGAACTGTCTGTGAATTCCTTTTATGGCTTCAAGAGACTGTAACTTGCGCGGTTAAAGGGTTACCAGGGTGAGCAGCAGCAGTGGCTGTAATCATGGTAACAGCACACACCAGCTTCAACAGGACCTTTTATCTTATTTTAGATTTGTAGACTAGGAAACAAGGCTTTTAGTTGAAGACGCTCAGGAATGCAGCTCCGGGAACAGAGACCCAAGAGAAGTACTTGAATTGTGTGTCTCAGTTGACCTGTGGGGAGCACTTGTATGGACCAAAAAAAAGGCAGGACAGTTCACACCCAGGTGTGCTTTATGTAAATGAGGTTTTCAGTTACTGGTATTCTGATTGGTCATAAATTTGTTAAGTATATTTGGTCAAGTTCAATCCTGGGTGACCTGTGGTGAGCTGGTTTATTTAACCTCTTCTTGAAACTGGATGTGTGGACATGCATGGACATGCCTAGGCAAGATTGGATATGCCTGGGGCCTGATTCTCATTGCTTTTCAACCTGTGTTAATTATACAGAATCAAATGACTCCAACATGTTTCTTGTCAGTTCTCATTTTTATTTAGTTGTTGATTGCCTCTGCTAATTCATTTTCTCATTAAAAAACTTTTTAGATTTTTTTTTCTAAGTCATATTGTGAGGAAATTTGGAATAAGAACATATTGTTGTGTATCCCCAGGTAGAAAATTATACATCATATAGAGAACACTTTTTACAAGTACCTCATTCTAGCTTTTTCTTACCTTTGATTTGTTTTACATCTCTGTAAATTGTAGATAGCAGATTACAATGCAAGATAGTTATGGACTTTCTTTTAAACGGGGGGAAGGGGAGAGCCAATTTCGTATTGGTTGTAAACTCATTTCAACCTTTAATTGAATCATACTTTAAATTTGTGCTTTTTTGACTTTCAACTGCAAGTAACATCATACTGATTCCCTTAATAATGAGGTCAGTAAAATCTTTTAGCATATTCATTTAATAGCTGTATGAGTCATGATTTTACCCTTGATTCTTTGACATAACTTTTTATGGTCCTTATTAAAAAAAAAAAAAAAAAGATGCTGTACTTCCTGCTTAACTAGAATAGACCCTAGTAAAAAGAACTTGGATCCAAAAAGCAGAAAAACTAGTTAATGCTAAGGAGTTGAAGACGTTGAAGTTTTTCTTTTAGTATTGTTAAAATGAGTAAGCTCATAAACAATCTAAGAAATTACAATGGAATTTAGAAAATAGCTTCAGATACATGAAATGAAAGTAAAATATATAAAAATTTATGGAATAATGTAAAAGCAGTGCTGGGAGGGAAATTTGTAGCTATTAACGTGCTCTTGAGGGGTGCCCCGTGACTCTGAAGTGATTGGGTCATCTGCACACACAAAGGCAACGTAGGCATTCTCTTAGCGTGATACATTTTCAAAATAGAATTGGTTTGTATAGAGAGAGATGAGAGAAAGGACATCAAATAATTGCAAACTTCAAAAATTTCCCCCTCTTCTTGTGGGTAAATGCTCATCCAATTGGCTTGGTCTGAAGTAGGGTTACTGAGATACAGTAGACTCATGTTTACCATAAGTCTAAGGTGTTTTCTGGCAGGGAACTACAAGAAAGGATCAGGCAATTCCCAGATAACTGGGACAGAAGGAGACATTCAAAATACACCACAGCAAGATAAGGGCCATTTTCTCTGCCAGGACCAGGTACCTCCCCATGTGTCTCTCACCCTGAGTCTCCTTAAATATCTCTTCCCAGTATCTCTACATGTTTTTACTCCATATATTTCCTTCCATGACCCCTTCCAGGAAAGGGTGGGGGAAGACTTCCAGTGTAAGTCAAAGCCAGGACAGCAAGAGAGAAAGAGCATGTATGTGTTTGGTAATATGTAAGAATGGCTGCTTAACTCCACTCCTAATTCCCAGCAGGCCTCCCTCAGGAAATCAGATTCATCGCATACTGGGAGTTATAATCTTCAGCACCTGAGATCTCTTTGACATGGAGATGGGGATAAATCCTGTAAAAATTTCAGGGGGTGGAGGTCATGCAGGATATCAATCATGGGCTCAGACTGTGTTACCAACATAGTTGTTCATGCCTACATTTAAAAAGATTTCAATTTTACAATTTAACCTTAAAAAATGTTTAAATTTAAACATTTAATCTTTTAAAATTTAAATACTTTAATGATATAGAGAATAGAAAAAATAAAGAAAATCAATAAAACTAAAAAAGAGTTCTTGTAGATAAGCAAACTCCCACAATGTTTAGCTTGATTGTGAAGAAAAAGAGAGTATGCAATTAACTGAAATAAATGAAAGTGGAGACACTGCAACTGATTTTACAGGAATCTTTTTCATTTCTAACTTTACAGTAATGAAAAAGATTGTGATTATCATGAACAATTGTATTCCAAAAAATGAGGTAACTTGAGACAAATTCTTAGAAACACATGAACTACCATAACTGTCCCAAGAATAATACCTAAAACAAGAGATTGAATCAGTTATTTAAAATATCCAAAAAAGGAAAGTTCAGGACCAGGTGGCTTTACTGGCAAGTTCTACTTAATATTAAAGAATAATATAAATCCTCAAAAACTTCCAAAAAAAATAGAAGAGGGAACACTTACAAACTTATTATATGAAGCTAGAATTACCCTGACTCCAAAGTCAGACAAAAACATGAGAAGAAAATACTAGCAAACTGAATTCAGAAGCATCATAAGAAGATTATGCATAATGACCAGTGGGATTTACCCCAGGAATGCAAGAGGAGTTCAACATAAGTTCAATCAATGTAATATGCAATATTAATAGAATGAAGGGGAAAAACCATCTTATATTTCAATGTATAAAAAAATTTCACAAAATTCCAATACCCTTTCATGGTAAAAATACTTTTAAATACTTTAAAAACACTTTGTCACTGTTATTCAATGTGTACTGGAAGTTCTAATCAGCAATCTTAGGTAACTAAATTGGAAAGAATGATGTAAAACTGTCTCTGCATATGACATGATCACAGGTACAGAAATTCTCAAAAAATACACAGATATACACAAACTAGAACTAAAAATTGTACTTAACAAAGTCATAGATTTCAAGATTAACACAGAAATCAAAAGTTTAAAAACTTTTCCCAAGAAAATATTTATGCATATTATTAGTGGTAATATTTTTTAAAAAAAATTAATGTATATACTAATTTACAAACATAAAATTGAAACACAGGACATCTGTTAATGTATTTGCTGAACAAAGTCTAGTTTTGAAAGTTCAGCAATCATGATTCTGGTCCAGGGCCATCGGTCCATAATTTTAAATAATTAAGGATCCTGCCTGTAACTAGAGTAAAATCTTCTCCTTATGTTACAATCATTTCCCCATGAAACCCTTTGGGAGGCTCAGTTACTTCATTTGAGACAGTCTTTTGCTTTGTTTACCACCTGGTGCTGAGCTTATTTCCTGGAGGGATAGGGGAGGGCATTAAGAGCTCACCTAATATATGTTGGTGCCAAGATGTGGCAAGGCTGGGATGCATGATGCCACCTGGGGAAGACCTTGATCTCAAATTGTGTCTACAAACAATTATGCACTACACAACCAGAAATAGAGATTAACAGAATGGTTCTTTTACAGGGCAGCCCTGAGTGAACTGGGCTGCCTGTCTGTGGGGCCTCACATGCGCACTTAAAATTCAGTTATACTGCAGGCACACAAAAAAGGGTCAAAATGAGTTTATTTACAAAAAGGGGAAAGGAACAGGAAACAACCCAGGGAAAGAAAGCAGGATACAAAATAACTGGAATACCTTATCAGCTTGGCTGACTGAAAACGCCAAGTCACGTGGTCTGGAGAGCCATTTCCCAAGTGAGAGAGGGAGAGACGGAATTAAGCCCTATTTATCCCCCAGTGTCCCAGAATTCCTGCTAGCTCTTCTCTTGGGTCCTTGCAGCTCTCTCCCTGGTACTGCTGGGGGTTGTAGTTTCCAAATCACTAGAGGGGGTGGGATGCACAAGACTGCAGAGTTCCTTTAGGACATCCTTTCCTTTAACAGTTCCAGCAACCAAAATAATGAAATACATATGCATAAATTTAACATGTGAAAACTAAAACATTGTTGAAAGAAATGAAAGAAATTCTAAGTAAATGAAAATACTTCTGTGTTTATGGACTAGAAGACTTAGTTATTAAGGTGACTGTACTCTCTGAAGTGATAAAAGGATTCACTGCAGTTCTTAAAATTCTAATGGCTTTCTTTAAGAAATGGAAAAAAACCTATCTTCAGAGATGTGTTGAATTGCATGCATTTCTGAATAATCTTGAAAAAGAATAAAATTAGTGAACTCATACTTTCTAATTCCAAATGTTACTTACAAAGCCAGAGTAATCAAAACGGTGTGATACCAACAAAAGAATAGACATACAGATTAGTGGAATAGAACTAAGATCCAGAAATGGATCCATTCATCAGTTAGTTTTTTTGACAAAAGATCATTCAATGGCCAAAATCACTCAATGGGGAAAAAAAAAATCATCTTTGCAACAGTTGATGCTGGGATCAACTAGGTATCCATAATTGAATCCTCAATTCATTTCATACTAAAAAAAAGAAGAAGAAAATCCTAATAATTTAATCAGTGAGCTAAATATGAGTTAAATCTATTAAATTCCTACATGAAAAGTGTGTTCTTCAATGTTCATGACATTGGAGTTGACAATAGATTCTTACATCTAAACAACTGAAGGAAAAAAATACATAAATTGCATTTGATCAAAATTAAAACCTTATTATAACAAAGACAATGTGAAGAAAGTAAAGACAGTTTATGGAAGGAAAGGAAATAGTTGCAAATTAAATGTCTGGTAAAAGTCTAGTATTCAGATAGGTAGACTTTTAATACAACAACAAAAAAACATATTACTCAATTAAAAAATGCGCAAAGAATTTGAAGATTAATTTTTAATTATTTACACATATAAGAACTGGGGCATAGACCAAAGATGCGGGGGGTGATGGTGTGAGAAATTTCACCAGAGATGGAGTGGGGAGCAGGACAGGCAGATTGACTGAAGTACACTGCTGAGGGGAACAGCCGGTGAAACAGGAGAGAGGTCTGCTGTGCCATGTGGGTTAGCTCCTTGCTCCCTGGATGTGGATCAAACTCAGGCTGCAGTGTCTGGCAATAGCTCGATAGCACTGAGATACCCTGAGCCACCAGAGAGGTCCTGGGTGAAGGATTTGAATACACACACACACACACACACATTCAAATATATGTAAAGATTATACATATAATATATATACATATATATTAAAGATATATTTATTTGTGCATACAAGAACTGGGGTACAGGCCAGAGGTGCAGGGGCGGTGAGAGGATTCACCACACACAGAGTGGGGAGCAGAACAGGCAGATCGTAGAAGTACACGCTGAGGGGAGCAGTGGGCGGGTCAGCAGAGGTCTGCTGCACCATGTGGGTCACCTCCACGGCAGGTGGGAATCGAACTCATGCGGAAGTGGCTTTAGCTTCTTAGTGCTGTGCTTTAACCCACTGCGCCACCAGGAGGGCCCCACAGTCTGTTTCTTGACTGCTGTTTTCTGTTCTCATTTTGTCACTGTAGCATATACTCTTGTATATGCTTCCCTAGTGGAGAAGAGGTTGAAGTCTTAGCACTGTCAAGCTATCACTAGCCATTGCAGCCTGAGTTCAATCCCCAGACAGTGTGCTAACCCAAGTGGTGCAGCTGACCTCTTCTGTCTGGCCCACTGCTCCCCTCAGCATTGTATTTCAGTAGGTCTGCCTGTTTTGCTTCCCTCTCTGTCTCTGGTGAATTCTTACACCTCCCTACACCTCTGGCCTGCATCCCAGTTCTTGTATGCATGTATAAATAAAATAAATCTTTTTTTAAAAAAGAGTATATGTAACATCTCACTCTAGGCCGTATTCTCATGGGTCTTTGCTTTATTGGAATTTTCCTCCATTTAGAACTGATAGGGACTAACTAAGAAGAGTAAAATAAGTTTGATTAAGGCTTGCAAGAATGGCTACCAGATTTGCATCTATTAGCCTGAAAGACAGTATGTATAATTTTTGCAGCTTGGCATGCACACAAAAATAAATCTTTAGTGACAATTACAATCTCTGGTAGGGAATGCAAGTCCTACTTGTTCCCCTGGGAGCTACATGTGAGAAACATGGAGACTTTCTGGTGTCCTCTGCCCCAGTGACTGAGTCCCCAATAAAAGGTCCCTGGAAGCTCATGACCCTCTGGCTGTGAGCTTTGTTTATCTCTTCCTTTTCTTTACACTGGGTCATTGTGTCTCCCCAAATGAGCTCCAGCTTGAAATACAATTGGCTAGCAAACGTGTAGCTTGAACAAGTCAGGGGGTAAGGAGTCGGACACTGTGGGGGGTGCGGGGGGGGGTGCAGTATGTCAACTGTGAGTGTGAGGATATTTGGAGATGTGTGTCAGTGAGGAGAATTGTGTGTTTTGGACCTGTGTTTTGGCTTTGGTGGAGAAGGGACTAACGGCTAGCACAGGACTGCAGTCAGCTTTGTTGCTACTGTGCTGAGAGAGCTTACGCAGCTTGCTGGTTTGGATCTAGCATCAAGATTAAACATAATAGAAAACTCATGCTCCAGAATTTTTTACCTTTGGTCAGCAGAATGGCAGGATGCTGCTTCCATCTGTGCCCTGGCTGACCCTGTCTTCCTGGCTGCTGCAAACAGTTTGCCATTTAGATTCATTTAACAGGAAAGGACTCAGTCTTATGGTTAAAATGCACACTGGGCGTGTGGTGAGACTGGGAATTCATTCTTAAACATACTGACCCTTCCTTGGGAGAGGAGTTGGCCCACAAAATAGCAGGCTTTGTAGATGTTTTCATTTGCATCAGACACTTCGGAAAGTTCATTTTGTGCCATTTTGGGTAAGCCATAGATTTATGGGTAGGAAACCTGAGTTTGAAATTAGCTCCTAGAGTCCTGTGTCAGATGGCGGCAGAGAGGAAGTCTGCTCTCTGAGTTCTGGGAAGGTCTGCAATATCTTTCTTGGTCCCTGAAGTTGTTCAAACCACTGAGTTAAGAAACATATTTCCTTTGGTTCACCTGACCAATTTGGGCCTGGTTGACTCAATCCAACTGCAATCTTCCTGCCTGCTTGAGAGCAAAGCAAGGGCCTCACAGCCTTGCTCCCCAGGGTCAAACATGAACAGACAGAAAGGTCCAAACGAAAACCACAGTGGTGACTTCACTCCTGGAACAAGTAATTACCCTGCCCAGCACATACATTTTTCTCTTTTTAAAATTAAGTCAATCAGTTGTATTTTTTGTAAAGGAAATACATAGAAATGAACATTTTCTAACAAATTGGAGGATGCAATCTTAGATTCTTAGTGCATGCAGAACAATGCTTGACCTTGGCCCGTGATACACATGCAATTTGCTCAGACAGACACGTGGTGAGCCCTTCTGATGCTTTGGCCAGCGGCAGATGAACTTGTTGGTGAGGCCCAGACATCAGGCCCTGATGATCTTTCCAGGCTCTGCACATGGACTTTATTTTAGGCAGGAGAAATCATTATTTTCATGCATCAGACTCCAATCCCATTGGGAGAGCAGCACATATTAAGTTCTGGCTAGCATGTAATAAGTAATACTTGCACAGGCCCAACTTGAGCTTATGCCTATAAAAAAACCGAAATATGTGTGATGATGTGAAGGTGAAGTGAAGGACAGAGGAGAAAGGGACAGTTTGACTGGGCTCATCTGTAGAATCCTGTGGAGGTATAGACCTCTTCTGCTGAGGGGTAGGGAGGGGGGGTCACACTTTTTTTTTTTTTTTTGCAGATGAAAAACAATCATTTATTAAACAAACAAAAAAAAGGCTTTATTCATTATGTCTACAAGATAGAAAGTAAAATAACCAGTAATAACCTTAACAACAAATGTGCATGACTTACATAATAAAAATTTTAAAACACTTTGAAGGCATTATTAAAAAAATTTTTTTGGATTCATGACTTTTTATCTCATTGCTAGATCTTTCTGAAATTTTTTTAATATAATAGCTTATTTTTACATCATTTTGTGCCTTTTTCCATCTCAGTTGTAATTCTCGTGGGCTTCCCATCATCAAGTCACCTGTGTGCCAGTGCACTTCCTACTCACCCCCCCCAACGTTTTTGATCCCACTCCCCACTCCACCCACGTAAAATGTCTCTGGTATATAGCATTTCATTATTATTTTTACCCCCCTGGTCTGTTGTACTCCTACAATGAGTGAAACCATCCGATATTCTTCCTTTTCTTTCGGGTTTATTTCACTAAGCATGATCCCTTCCAACTCCATGCATGTTGCTGTAAAAGGCATGTATTTATATTTTTGTTTGCTGAGTAATATTCCATTGTGTATATGTACCACTTATTTTTAATCCAGTCATCTACTTTTGGGCATTTGGTTTGTTTCCATGTCTTTCCAACTAAATAAAGCAGCAGTAAACATGGGGGTGCAGGTGTCTTTTTGAATTAGTGTTTTTTGTGTCTTTTGGGTAGATACCTAGGAGTGGGATTGCGGGGGTCATAGGGAAGCTCCATGTTTAGCAGTTTGAGAAACCTCCAAACAGTTTTCCATAGTGGTTGTACTAGTTTGCATTCC
>NW_004567117.1:3889987-3932428 GCF_000260355.1 Condylura cristata | reverse complement strand
TTATTTATGCATACAAGAACTGGGGTACAGGCCAGAGGTGCAGGGAGTGGGGTGATAGGATTCACCAAAGACAGAGTGGAGAACAGAACAGGCAGTATACACTGCTGAGGGGAGCAGTGGGTGAGACAGGAAAGGTCTGCTGCAGCATGTGGGTCACAACCTCCCTGGCTGGGGATTGAACTCGTGTTGCAGTGACTGTGGATAGTTTCATAGAGCTGTGCTTTAACCTCTTGCACCAACAGGGAGGACCCTGTTTTGTTGTGTTTTTAATTATTAATATTTCATTATTTTATTCCTTGATACCTTGTATGATTCCTCTGTGTTCCTCCTATAAGTGATATTTTTCTTTTTCCTTCTGGCTTATTTCACTGAGCATGGATGAAGCTAGAAGAGATTATGCTGAGGGGTCACACTTGTGATTGGGGAACCTGCATGTGGGCCAGTAGAGGACATTGGGAGGTTTCAACATGACCAAAGGCCAATGAAAAAGAAATACAATCCTGGGTGTCCCATGGAACCCAGAGGCAGGGATGTGGCTGGGCCTTCGGAAGACAGGAAATGTGCTGAATCACTCACAGTTCTGGGCCTGCTTGACTTCATTTCTCTCTGTTCCTTCCTTTGTCCCTGATGGCTGCCCCTTGCCTCCCTTCACTGCGTGTCATGGTTTTATTGAGGGGGCTTAGTGTCTGCATGTTTCCCAGCCTCTTGTGGAAGGACACCCTGCGAGTCCTTTCCCAGTGCTTGTATAACTTAAGTCTGTCTGTGGTATAATTTAAGTCTGTCTGTGACATCAACAAGGCTCTTTTGATGCACAGAAATGAGAAATTGGAGCTATGAAGGCTGGGTAGCCAGAGCTTACACTGACTTCAGTACTGGTGATATCTGTGCTGTGACCTCCTGACTGACATATCATTCCCACACCATTTCTATTTCTAGATATGGCTTATATACTGTTACACTGCCTTAGCACAGTACTATTGGGTATAAGTAAATATACACATATTAGAGGATGCATGCAAACATTTTCTGTGCTCAGGAATGTGTAATCCAAGCACTTTGGAGACCTGAATGTTATGGAAGTTTTACACTGCTTATAGGATGTTTATACACAATATCACTGGGAATATTCAGTGATTTGTGCAAGGAATAGTTCCTGCCTGGGGAAGCATAAGCAACACATTTTCTTCCCTGACCCTAAAATAAACTTCACTCACAGATGCCACAGCGTCCATTGCGGCATCATGACATAGGCACAGAAAGGGCAAGCATCATTGTGAGGCCAGAGGTGGTCAGGTGGTGGCATTGTTCTCAAGTTACTTTATTTGCATACTTTTATTTTTTTTAAAAGATTTATTCATTTATGCATACAAGAACTGGGGTACAGACCAGAAGTGTGGGGGGTGGGAGGATTCACCAGACACAGAGTGGGGAACAGAACAGGCAGATTGAGGAAGTACACTGCTGAAGGGAGCAGAGGGGGGAGGCAGGAGAGGTCTGCTGCACCATGTGGGTCAGCTCACTGGCCGGGGATGGAGCTCATGCTGCAGTGGCTTCGGATAGCTTCATAGTGCTGCCTTTAACCCTTTGGGCCACCAGGGAGGCCCTATTCATTTATTTATTAATTGTGAGAACAGCAAAGGCAGATTCATTGAAATACACTGCTTAGAGAAGCAGTGGACAAGCAGCTGTTGCTCCACAGTAACTTTTTAATCTTAAAATATACCTAAGTTGGCCATTGACAAGAAACTGCCTGTTGCTTCACTTTGAGATTTCTTAGATCTGGACTTTTTCCTCCCTAGTGTATGAAGACCCCCTCCTAATACCACGGACTGAGATTCTGTAAGGTTTAATTGACTTCTTTGGACTCAATGTGAACTAAAGATGATTTAGTGATTGGAGAAGAAAGTGCTTGGAGATGGAGACCTGAATCGATCCTACCCCATATCTGCAGCAGGGTGACTGAGTCAATCTGGGCTTGAAGGGCTTTCTCTATAAAATAGGAGTCACCATGAACAGCAGTGAATGTGAGTGTGCAAGAATGTGGGTTACGGAAAAGAGGGTAAAGAAAAGGCCATTGTTTTAGTTTCTGAGAAGGTGAAGGGCATGTTCTACCAAGGAAGCCTCCCTGGGGTCAATGGTGGCTCTCCAGGTGGCAGGAAAACTGTCTCTGGGTGTGGCACACAATTGTTCCTCTCTGTCATGAAGATGGACTGAAGATGAGACTCTACCTTCTAGACTGTTAACGCCTTGATTTTTGGTTATATCTTGTTCCTGTGTGTGTGTGTGTGTGTGTGCCTTATATTTAAATAAAGAATTATTGCATATGTTGAATCTCAGTGCCTACTACAGTGCCTGGTGTGGCTTAGGCACACGACCTATGTTTAATGAGATAATTGCATCATTGTGCCTGTTTGTGTCTCTGGAACTTGTCATGGGGTCGGGAGCCCACATTGGTCATCAAAAAGTGGTAGGACTGTGGTGCAGGACTAGGGTGCTTTGAAAGTAGGAAAATTATGGTGACCACACCGAAGGGGAGAAAACCTGTGTGGTGAAAAATTAAGCAAGAATATAAAATAATGATATATCATTAACCAAAAAGAAAAAAAAAGTTGCAGGTATAGCATGGAGGTCAAGAGCTAGGGCTTCTGAGGCACAGGCCAGGCTCAATTGCTGAACACCTTAAGAGTTTGCTTACCCAACCATGAGGAGGACAGTGTATGTCACATAGAGATGAAGACTAAGTGCGATGAGGCAAATGGGCACAGAAATTAGTCCAACAAAATGTTAGCTATCATTGTCATCACCGTTATGAGTAAGATGATTAGAATTATTAATTGCTCATTGATAACTATGATTCAGAACTTGGAAAGTCAGAAGCTTCATGTGTCATGATGTCTTGGCCTTCTCTTTAATTTTCCCTAACTCACCATTTTTATTAAAATTTCACCTACACTGGTCACATGCACTTACTTTTTAGGCCAGGTTCATTTCAGGATCTTTGAGCTTAACCTCTGCAGCCTCAACTTTTCACTTTCAGGCAAGGTTTCAGGTTAGATTTCCATGCTAGAGAAAAAAATTTTAAACCAGGCCCATACCTAGGCATTAACAGATGGTGTGGACTCTACAGGGAGACAAGGATGCAGTCTTTGTTTTCCTCTTCGACCTTCAGCTGGATTTTGGCCAGGGAGTGCTTGCAGACTGTTCAGAAATCAGAGAGCGTATGTCCATAGCTTTACAGCTCATTGTAGGTAGTACAATGATTCAGGTTGTTAGTGGGAAATTTGTCCGCATTTGTCTGTCTTTATCCACAACTCCCAGCAGTAACACCTTGCTTTCTCTCCTTTGGACAATTACAGAACTGTTTTTGCCTCATATCTGACCAAGAGGCTTGGTTAATGGAGTGGGGGGCAGGACAGTGAATGGAAATCTCTACTGTTGTCTGATCAGAGGCTGGAGTTGAGGGAGGATTCTCTTTAGGTAGCTGTGATCTTGGCTGGCTATTGTTTCCTGGTCAATTTTTTTTCAAAAAAAGATTTATTTATTTATGCTTACAGAACTGGGTATAGGCCAGAGGTGCAGGGGCAGTGAGAGGATTCACCAGTAGACAGAGCGGGGAGCAGAACAGGCAGATTGACGAAGTACACTGCTGAGGGGAGCATCGTGAGACAGGAGAGGTCTGCTGGGTCATGTGGGTCACCTCTGGGGTCGGGGATCGAACTCGCACTGAAGCAGCTGTGGCTAGCTTGCAGTGCTGCGTCACACCCAAACCATTGCGCCACCAGGGAGGGCCCCAATTTTTTTTTTAATTAAATGTAATAACATATTTGTATTTTTTCCAGATAGCATAGCATAGAGGGAGGTACAATTCACTGATGAATTTTATTAGTATTTTTTTCAAGACTATTTAATACTTGCAGAAGTGCTGAATGGCTGTGGGAACTCTTAACCATGATGACCCATACCTGGGTTGGGTTTTCTTATGCTCTGCAGGCCCAGACCCCCTTTCTTTGGCATACTTCCTTTCTTGTAAGTCCTTTCTTGATGCTAGTTAAGAATCAAATCTAGACCTTGATGTACTTAGGAATCATAAATAAGTACAGTTTCTAAGATATCACAAGTCAATGACTTATTATTTAATACTTAACAGGAACAGCAGACTGACATTCCCCATTTGTAAATAACGTGGAAGCATATGGGCTGCCTGCTCTCTCGAGAGCCTGCAAGTGTGCATATAGCTCATTTGAGTGAGCCCCACTTGCTGTAACCTAGTATCTCGCTTAAGGGATCATGGCACTTAATTCTATTACATTTAATTGTATTACACAGCATCTCTACTTGGTGATCTGCAAAGCCTTCGTGCTAATTCCCATTTGTGACTGGTCTGAGGAGGCTAACTTTTTCAGTTTATTATCCTCAGGATGTGTGAGCTGTTCCTATGAGCTGTGTCCAACAGAGCTGAGCAGGGTGGAGGCAAGGCTCTTGTAGTAGAGTCTTGGCAGTGACATGATCAACTATGGCAACTGTCATCTGTGACAATGCTGGCAGAGTAATAGGCACTCAATAAAAGTCAGCAAGTGAACGAATAGCTTCCTGCATTTTGGTTTCCCTCCAGTCCTTTCAAGTTTCATGACTGAGTGGGTTTCATTGGTTCCTGCTGCCCTCAGGGCAAAGTCCAGACTCCCTAGTAGAGTGACTGACAGCTCTTGGCCCTGTCTGGGTGTTTCAGGTCTGTTCTGTCTGACTGACTTCTGTGCTGACAGGGAGGGCCTGCCCAGGCTGTCCACTCTCTCACCCACCTCATATTCCTTTGCATTTTCCTGCTTTTTCTTCCCAGGTTATTGTTCCCTAGTGGGTGTATTGGCATCAGTTAGGATTCTATGAGGGAAGCAGAGCTACTATGAGTGTGACAGAAAAAGGATTTATTACAGCTATAGCATTGAGCTTGCACGGAGGCTGGGAAGGCCTGGGGGAAGGAGCTGGAAGGTCAGAGGAACTACCTCGAACCATAGAAGCACCTGTGTGAAGATGGTGAGTGCTTTCACTGGAGTTGAGAGGGAGGAGTCCTCCATAGTCAGCAGCAGGCAGCTTGGAAGGGCGGGGAGTTGTCCATGGGCAGCCACTGGCGCCCTTCATCTGTCCAGAGAAGAGGCAGGTAAAGGAGTGGCCTTTGTCTGGAGCCTTCTTCCAACATGCTGGAGACCTTCAGAGGAATGACCATTCTTGACTCTGCAGATTTCTCTTTTGGTCAGCTCTACTCCAGAGCCCTTGGGGAAGGGGCACCTGGGAACTGTCACCCTGCTTTAGCCAAGTTAACAACAGGATGATCCAGGACAGTGCACATGTGTAGTAGAGTGCACAGGGTATGTGCATGTGCACATGTGTGTGAGAATGTGCTTGTGTTGCATTCACACAGGTGCTCCAGGTCATACAGGGAAATGTATGGGAGGGTCAGAAGTGGGAAGGCGGTAGAGTCCTTGGGTTAGGGGAAAGTGGGGGCATCTTTAAGGATAGTTCCTTCCAATCAGAACCGGGTCAGCAGGAGGGAACAGAGGAAAGGTAGAAGGGTTTCTGCCAAGTCCAGACTCCTGCATGCACACGTCCTGGGGAGCTGTTGGGAACTTTGCCTCTCAGGGAGAAAAGCCTCAAGCCTCCATTAAACTGAGCTGGACAGACTTTTTTCCCTCCCACGCTTCATTCCCCTGTGCCCCTCCCACCCCCCCCCCAACCTGGCCACTGCTTGTGTTATTGCTACTCTGCTCTTCTCTTCTTTTCTTTTCTCCACCCTCCAGCCCTGCTCTCTACCCAGCCTGGCTAATTTGTCCTTTGGTTTCAGATTTAATGCCTCTGCTTCCATGAAGACTTCGCCAGTCTCTCAAACTTGGGAGAGATTGTTGTCCCTTTGTTTCTTCATCATGGCATCTATTTACCATATGTGGCCCTCAGTCCCCAGTTCACCCATGTGTTCCGTACTAGACCAGGAGTTCTGGTCTAGTGATCTTGCTGGGACTTAACCAACCATAACTTCTCTTTCTGATGTCACCATATGAGTGATAAATGGCCTGTCCTGTCCAATTTCAAGTTTTAAGTGTGCTCGTGCTCTCTCTCTGTGCTGTGTGGTGTATGTGTGTGTGTGTGTGTGTATTCCTCCTTGTCTCTCTCCCTATGAGGAAGAAAAATCACCAGGAAAGAACTCTGAAAGTGAGTTTGTGAGGCTGGGACCCCACGACAGCACCATCTAGAACATCTTCACTATTCACCAGCTCTCCCTGCTTGATGGGAACAGGGCAGTAGAAGATTGGGTGTGGATCTGAGATGGATGAGCAGTCGTAGCTTTGTCTTGTCCAGCGGTTGGGCCCAGGGTTGAAGATAAACCTTCAGAGATCAGGAAGGAAGCCTGGGAGCTGCTTAGCTCTTTAGAATGGAAGGAACGTAGAGGGCACCTAGGTGCTTAATGGCTCTTATAAATATTTATGCCATAAGTGACACTGAGAATTTGAGGAGGGAGCATCTCACCAGAAAAACAACCCTACACACAAAGGCTTATGTATAACTTACGAGATATTAGATGCTTGATGTCTGTCATGTGTTGCTGACTACAGATGTGGAAATTGGACCCAAGAGCCATGAGCTTGTTTGAAGTGTGGTAAGAGAAAGGACAAGTTAGAGGAAGATGTCTCCTGGGCTGAGTGACACAGCTCTTCTTTCCCAGCCATGCTGCTCATTTGAATGGAAGCTTGACTTTTGCCTCTTTTTGTGTGTTAGTGGTAAAAGCAACAGCAGTGCCTGCGCCCTCCCTGGTGGTGCAGCGGGTAAAAAATACTGCGCTGCGAAGCTGGCTGTGGCTGCTTAGGTGCAAGTTCGATCCCTGCCCCGGAAGTGATTCACCTGGTGCAGCAGACTTCTCCTGTCTCACCCACTGCTCCCCTCAACAGTGTACTTTGTTGATCTGTCTGTTCTGCTCCCCACTCTGTCTCTGGTGAATCTTCCATTGTCCCTGCACCTTTGGCCTGTACCCCTAGCACTGTATGCATTAAAATAATAATAAGAAGAATAAGAATAACACCAGCAGTGCCCTCAGATTCTAAATAAAGCTGTGCCTTCAGTCAAGTGCCCCTCGTGAACCTTGCCTTACGTGGCTCGTGTCCATTTTCAGGCTGCTTCAGAAGTCCTTTCGCTAGAGAGGGAGAAAAGAGGGAGAAGTGGGTCTGCTCTCATGGTGGGTATTGGAGCAGGATTTAAATTGTTGGTCATTGTTTGCCTGGCTTTTCATCTCAGACCTGGTTGTTAAACATTATCTCCACAGAGATTTAGGGTTTATTTCATGCATATTTATTTATGCATACAGAACTGTGGTTCAGGTCAGAGGGGCAGGGGTGGTGAGAGGATTCACCAGAGACAGAGTGGGGAGCAGAACAGATAGATCAACAAAGTACACTGCTGAGGGGAGTAGCGGGTGGGCCAGGAAAGATCTGCTGCGCCATGTCAATCGCCTTCAAGGCTGGGGATTGAACTCGCACTGAAGCGGCAGGGCCTAGCTGGCAGTGCTGAGTCCTAACCTGTTGAGCCATCAGGGAGGGCCTTGAGCTGTTCTTTTGAGATGGGTTTTGAAATAAAAAACCAAGAGATGTGAAAATGACCCAGGGATGTGTCCTCCGGGCTTCCTTTCTCTCTCCTACCAGGTCCAAGCGTCAGCCACCCTGGCCACGGCCATGGTCTGGGTGGAGAATATCCCCATTTCCCCTGAAATTCCCATCCTAAGGCCTACACTCAGGATGTGTAGCAGGAAGAGAGGAGATCAGAGGAACCCCGGTATCGGAGTCCCAGTTGTGTATGGAACTGATAGCAAATGAAGGAGAATATGTCTGATGATGAAAAGGCACTTCTGAAGCATACAGCACTTCACAGGAGGCTGTGTTAGTGGTTACGCAGAGCAACTCCGGACTGTCCATGATGAGATCTTAAAAGCAAATCCTGAAACCTCTATCTGCTACTTCCTGATCTTGGATGCTGTGCTGTCCTCCCTAGAGGTGACCTTGAAGGTTGAATGATTACCTTGCAGTGTAGGTAGCTCTTTGTCCACAATAACGTCATTTGCTGACTCTAGGTTTATCCTCAGTGCTTAAATCACTCTAAGTAGGTTTTGTCAGTTGAAGCAATGTAATAATACATTCTTTCCTCACGGCCCTGAGGAAGGACTCCTGTAGGAATATTCAGAATTGCTGCTTTCAGGACCAAGCTTTGGCCCTTATCATTCATCAAGGATTAGCCTTGCACTGATGACCTGTCCTTAACCTTAATTTCTTACTCTGCAAAATAGAGCTCATTGTACTTCATAGGATTATTGCTTGGATTACTTACAGTCAGTGTTTAATAAATGTTATCTGTTACATCTGTGTTACATATCCATTGCTGTGTAAGTTGCTCCCAAATTCAACTGCTTGAAGCAATAATCACTTATCTTGTGATTTTTGTCCGTTAGGAATCTGAGTGCAATTTTGAGGATCTCTTATAGGACTGCAAACAGGTATCAACTGGGGGTATAGTCACCCCACAATAAAACTGGGGCACTGTCTGCTTTCAAGCTCTCTTGGTGAATGCTGACTGGATGAGATTCCTAGGAGGAGACATGCCCTGAGGCCTGGTGGCTAGAGTAGAGCCTTTAGCAGTTCCTTGCCTTCTGGGCAGTGGCTTCCTTCATCAGCGCAGGCAGGTGAGAGGCAAGTGGGTGTGAGGACAGTGATATTTGTGACATCGTCACTTCTGCCATTTCTCCTTTAGGAACTAGTTGTTAAGGTCAGACCGCACACAGGAAATTATTGGGAGCTATGTTAAAATTTGCAATTATGATCATTATTTATTCCTACTGCAACTCATCAACAGTGAGTAGTGAGTATTTTGTGAAAATATTGCAGAATATAATGCAGATCAGCATGGGGTTCTTGGGCAGACCTGGTGCTTCGTGGAATCAGTGGGTTCCCCCTAGGGAGAGAATGACCAGTGTCTTTGTCATATGTTGGGTGACCTGTCTTGCCCAACCAAGAGCCCAGACATGTGTGTCTTGTGAGGAAAGAAAAATGACAAAAGAACAGTTGGTTCCTTTGACAGGAAGTGTGATTTCAGTAAAAACTGTATTTTTTCCCCTCAAACAGTTAAGGTCACACCTACTAAGACTCATTAGATAAACTGAAATTTCTGCTTAGTGCAGACTTTGAACATCAGGACAAACTGATCTCTGAAAATGCCAAGACGCATCGGGGACTAATATAAGAATAACGGAAGTGAAGGAGTTTGGAACTTGCTCTTCTTCCCTATTTAATAAAATATCTGACTTCTTTAACATATCTGAAAAGTAAGACTGGAGGAGAGATGGTGTCTGTGGTTCTTTCAGAGCTGGGTGTGTCAGTGATTTTGGCTTCCCTGGAACTCCTGGGACACTCCTTTGCCAACAGCAGAGTGAGAAGCCAGGGCACTCCATGACTGAAAGATTGTTAAACTGTGGACCCAACCCCATCAGCCAACTTTGGGATACCAAAAGGCACATAAAATTAAAAATAGCAGAAAGAGTATCTTTTAATATGGTAAAGATTTTCTTGCTAGTAGCAATTTCTTTGGGATGGATGAGCCCCAGAGGCAAGACCATGTGTTTTTAAAAAATATTTGTCCCAGTGTCGAGAGATTTGGGTGGTGTCTTAGCTTTGACACCCAACTCCTTGGACAGCTGCTCTAATTACCTCCTTTAAAGTGATTCTGAGGGCTCTCCCTGGTGGCGCAACGGGTTGAAGTGCAGCACGATGAAGCTGTCCGAAGCCATTGTGGCACGAGTTCAATCCCCGGCCAGGGAGATGAGCCATATGGCTCAGCAGACCTCTCCTGACCTATCCGCTGCTCCCCTCAGCAGTGTACAGTGAACCGCAAGTTGTGGCAAATCTTACATACACATTATATATGTATGTTTTGTGTACATACTGTGTTTTTCCTGTACATACATGTATACATTTCCCCCTATATAAACCAATTTATAAATTAGGATCAGGAAGAGATTAAAAACAATAAATAACAATGAAATGGTTATAATATACTCCAATAAAAGTTACGTAAATGTTGTCTCTTTCTCAAAGTAACTTACTGTATGTACAGTGGAGGACTAGGGGTAACTAAAACCCTGAAAAGGGAAATTGCATAAATGGGGTTGGGGGTGTGGTGGAGGGGGTGACTCCTATAATAGGACAGAACAGATAATAGTTGCTACTTTCCCATATAAAATGCTGACCATGGTATTCTTGGAACATTTGTGTGCTGGATACATGTTGACTTTTGTCGTTGTTGCTACTACTGATCTATGAAAGATTTGCTGTTGGCAATATCACTAGAGTCCAAATCCACTAGACAATTTGTTCGCTAAAGATCTCCTGCCCTTCTGGTAGGATCTTTAGTACCTTCTGCTAGTAAACGCCTGCAGGCCTACTGGCACATGCTACATCCCCAATTTCAATCAGAAGAAAGTTTTTCTTTTCAAACAATTTCTATGGTATTGTGTTCTTTTGTGTAGAGCACTGTAGTTGAGCAGTAAACTAGGAAACTACTCATTATTTATTTACAGAATCACTTTTATAGAAAAGATCATATCTGAGTTTCAGCGAGTAGCCAACAAATGGAGTATGATACTTAGAATTGAAAGTTCGTAATTTGCTAGGTTGATTTTGACTAGAAGATAGCATGAAGGCTTAGATTGACTCTGCTTGGAGAGAGGTCTCATTACCTCCAAGGAAATTTTACAACTCTGTAGTACTAAAACAAACATATTGTGGACTTGTATTTAATACTTATGTCTGCTTTTATGGTACTTTGTAGGGGTTTGGTTACTGTGATTTATAGTGAACTCTTCAGTGCTAAAGAATATGGTAAAAAAAAAAAAAAGGACTTGGGGGAACATGGGAATTACTTTATAGCAGCAAGAACTCACTCAGGGCTGGGGTCAATGGGTCCAGCAGTCTATAATATGACCTGGAGTGGCATCGGAGTTTAAATAAACACCACTGACCTTGAACCACTTACGTGGTTAGGGACACCCATGTCAAAAATCCCAGTGTAACTTCTAGCTGGTCCTCCATACATAATTCTGATTTATGTTTTGGCAGGTCCAGGGGTTTGAGGCCATAGCAAACATGGGTGGTGCCAATGGGAGCCCTTGCTTGGATGGCTAGAACCTGCCAGCTGACAGGGCCTGGTGACAGAGCTCTAGGCCTGGGCTACCCTGCAGCTGTGGGGCATTGATGTGGAAGCTCTTTCCCTCAAGATTTCATCTTCTTGGCAGCAGTCCACACTTCTTCCTTTAGATGTTTTTCTCCTATTTTCCCCATGGTGGAGCTTACCAGGCATGGGGGACACTATTCTGAATTGCTGGCTTCTGCTGTCTCCATCTACTTTCATTGTCTCCCCCAAAGTCTTTCTGTGTACACGGCAGAGTTTGCTGTGTCTTGACTGAGCCTTGACTCCATTGACTTGGGACCCAAGGTGCTCTCGTTTTCCCTCACCTCTGGAGGCAGAGGGTCAAATCATTAGCCATACCATAGTTCTACCACTTTCTCTTCTGATTTTGTCTCTCCATCCACAAGATCTGACTGGCCTTTGTAGTCCTAAATTCCCTAACTTCTTATCAACTATAAGAAACTTTCTAGAAGCCTGAATACTTAAATGAACGAATGAGTCAAGCAAACAAAAATGCAAAAATCCTTGCAATAGAGGTTCTTTCTGATTTCTAGACCAGAGGCAGATACTAAAATTATCATTTCCCCATTATGGTCAAATCATATTCTGCTTCTTTGATTTGATAAGAAGAAATTAAATTTATTTATTTTTAAGATTTTATTTATTTATGCTTACGGAACAAGGGTATAAGCCAGAGGTAAAGGATTCACCAGAGTGGGGAGCAGAACAGGCAGATATACTGAAATACACTGCTGAGGGGAGCAGCAGGCAGATCAGGAGAGGTCTGCCATACCATGTGGGTCAGCTCCCTGGTGGGGAATTGAACTCGTGCTGCAGTAGCTTTGAAGAGCTTCATAATGTGGTGCTTAACCTGTTGCACCACCAGGGAGAGCCCTTTATTTATTTTTAAGATTTGTTTTATTTATTTATACATATAAGAGCTAGGGGAGAGGCCAAAGTGGGGAAGTGGGTGAGAGGAATCACCAGAGAAAGAGGGGGGAGAAGAAAAGTCAGATTGACTCAACTCTCCTGCTGAAGGGAGCAGCAGGCGAGACAGGAGAGGTCTGCTGCACCATGTGGGTCACCTTCCTGGTTGGGGATCAAACTCGTGTTGCAGTGGCTGTGGATAGCCTCATAGTGGCTTAACCCCTTGTGCCACTGAAATTAAATCTTAAAATGTACTGTTTGTGCCATAGTTTACTTAATTATAGTTAATTTGTAGGCATTTCAGATTTTTTTTTTGATAACTATGACTCAGTGAACTTTTGTGCTCATTTTCTTCCTTCAGCTTTGTGCCTATGAATGGAATTCCTGTGTCTGCAGGCCTTGGCATAGTTTGTAATGCCCTTTCTACAGAGGCCTGTGGACTTATGTTTCTTTGTTGTTTTACCCACAAGTCTTATCATCTATAAAGATGATTTGACTAAAACATCTGCTGAGGCTGATGAATGAGTTTGGGGTGGAGGAGCTGAAAGGAGTATGTTGACAGTTGTGAAAAGTCCAGATGGAGAGAGCTGACACTTGTGCCGGGTGTCTACCTCAACTGCCTGGTAATGATTCTCTGCAGAACTGCATTGAGAAGACAATTGAGGCCCTTTTAGGTTCAATAAAATGTGTCCTCAATTGATTAGTGATGTCTTCCACTTAGGATTAAGTAGTGGTGATATGACTGTCCTTTGTCTCGAGGTAGGAGTCCTAGTTAAGCCCATTGCAATAACCTCAGAGTGAATCAAGTGATGCCTGGAGTTTTATGTGGTAGAAGCCAGGAGTTGTGGCATCATAATTACCAGATTACTGTCATTAATGAATGTGAGAGTTCAAACAGTAGACGCTTTCATGTTAGAATAAGTGGTGGTTCTCAGAGAGTTGTATGAATAACCCCCCAAAATAACATCTGTGGGAAGAAGATAGTCTGAGAGAGCCTTTTCCCATAAACTGATGGACCCAATTGGTAGGCCCTGGCAAGTATGTGACAGTGATACAAATGAGAATAATGAAACATTAATTATCCCACAAAGATCTTACCAAACTTTATTCTGGTGTGTGGAATTAGAATTGGTTTAATCTAATGCCTCCCTAATATTAATACTTTCATTATTGGCAAAACCCCAACAGATTTATTTTAAGAATATACAAGGATAGAAAGCCGTAATGAGGGCCCTCCCTGGTGGTGCAACGGGTTAGAGCCCAGCACTATGAAGGTAGCTGCAGCCACTTCAGTGAGAGTTTGATCCCTGGCCCGGGAGGTGACACACATGGCGTGGCAGGCTTCTCCTTTCTCGCCCACTGCTCCCCTCAACAGTGTACTTCATCTACCTGCCTGTTCTGCTCCCCACTCTGTCTCTGGTGGATCCTCTCACCACCCCTGTACCTCTGGCCTGTACCCTAGTTCTGTATGCATTAATAATAAATACATCTTTGAGAAAGAAAAAAAAAATAATGAAAGTACTCCTTGTAAGTTTTAGAAAATGGATTATTTTTTAAGAACTTTCCATTTGACAGGGAGGTTGAGTTAGCCTGGTAAGAGCCTGACTTGAGTGGGACTCCGAAATTTGGTCCTGACTCTTCCCCACCAGCTGTGACCTTGAGGAAGTCATGCAGCTTCCGCTTTTGCAAAACTAGGATTGAACAAGATGGGTTATATTGTCTTCATAATCTTATGAAGTAGTAAAATATGTTATAGGCAAGTTGGAACTCCATTAAAAATAAAGTGGCCTTTAAAGACGTGGGGTTAGTCGTGGCTCTCCTCTCCCACTGTCTTTCCTCAGACTCCCTTACCCACCCTGTACTTTCTTCTCTTTTCCTGCTTTAAGCCCGTCTGTTTTCCTGTGCCATAGTGATGACTTGCTGGCGTTTTCCTCATTGTGTATGTGTGTCACAGTCTGAATGAGGTTCCTCTGGAAAAGGAAGTCACAGAGCTCAGTGACTCATGAAAACTGACGGCATCCTGGCTCCTGCTGGCTCTTCGCAGCAATTCTGGAGCAGGGTCTTCCCCTGGCGGCCAGCTGGGGAACTGTGGCAGGTGTCCTGGCCGAGGATGTCCTCAAGTCACTTCTTGAGCACAAAGCCGCTGGCCAGAGAGCATTCTGGCATGTTCTTGTGTGAATATGTTCTTTTCGGAGACAGACTTACAAAACAAAACAAAAGGATTATTATCCTTTTCTCTGGTTATTTTTCTCCTATCGTGTGTGTGTGTGTGTGTGTGTGTGTGTGTGTGTGTGTGTGAGAGAGAGAGAGAGAGAGAGAGAGAGAGAGAGAGAGAGAGAGAGGGAGGGAGGGAGGGAGGGAAGGAGGGAGGGAGGGAGGTTAAGGGTTAAAAAAGAAAAGAAACAAGTTCTTTGGCAGAGGATTACCTGTTAAGTCTGAATTTGGGGTAGGCTTGTTGCTTTAAGTCCAGGAAAGTCAGTTGTTTGGCTAGGATTGTCAGTAGAGGTGAATACTTTCAGGATGGGTTTTAAATTTTTCATCTTCAAGGGTATTTTCCAAGTTGGCATTGTAGTTTCTGTTGTACTTTTGAGGATTTGAAGCCAGTCATTTTGGCCTGAACCCTTGAGGCGTGGACTGAATGGGTGGGCCCCCAAACATGCTTTGTATAAAGATGCACAGTCTAGTCAAAGCCCTGTGCACTAGCATCAACTCCCTTGCAGAGGATGTCTTCTCACTCACAGGGAAAGAGCCTTCTGGGACCTGGATGAATTGCAGGTTTTTCAGGTTGGTTTTCTCAGTTTGAAAGTATGGTGAGCCCAGCTTACACAGGAAGAATACCAAGGTAGATAAAATAGGAACAAAGCAGACCTTCCCTGGTGGCACAGCGGGTTAAAGCACAGCACTAAGAAGCTAAAGCCACTTCCGCATGAGTTCATCCCCGCTCGTCCTGGAGGTGATCCACATGGCACTGCCAGACCTCTCTGACCCGCCTGCTGCTCCCCTAGCAGTGTACTTTATCAGTCGATCTGTTCTGCTCCCCACTCTGTCTCTGGTGAATCTTCTCACTGCCCTTGCACCTCTGGCCTGTACCCCCGTTCTGTGTGCATAAATAAATAAATCTTTAAAAAAAATAGGAATAGCACTTGGGAGATAAGGCTAGGTCTCCTGAGCACTGGGTGTGGGCGAGCTCGTTCACCCGTGTGTCGGTACCTACCCCAGGCAGGTAACTTTCACCTTTCTGGAAGTCCGAGGTCCAAGGAGGACCCCATGTTCTCTCATACCTGATGTCTGTTGGCACCCTGAAGGTAGAGTTTGGGTTTTGCTTGCAGGGTCAGTGAAGCCACGTGAAGGAGTCTTGAGAAAGAGACTTTCTGAACTGTGAAGGAGGGACCCTGAGGCAGTTTCCCATTAACCTGCCTTCCCCTGACGGGAGTGGTTTCAGAGAGGACACAGGAATTATTTGGAATTTCTTGTGACAAAATATATTTGACAGCTCCCTATGTCCTGGAGGTGGGAACTTCACACCTTATGAGCCTGGTGACATAAAAATAAACACTAGTATTGTCAGTGTTGGGGACAGCTTCCATCCTGCCTACTTGGCAGTTCATAGAAAACAGTTCACCTTCTGAAAGAAAGTGTGTGTTTTCCCTCTCTTCAAGGATGAGGTAGGACAGCCACTCACTGCCTCATTGTTTAGTTTCTATGGGGTTGGGTGGACTGAGGAAGGCAGGGGTTTTAAAAGCAGCAGAGAGGAAAAGAGTTGAGCTGCGGTTAGGGGGACTGTGGGGTACATTAGCTAGAGCCCAGACAGAACACCGCTCAGAAAATAGCCACAGCATTGATTTGGAATCTTAGGAGCTGGCATTTTAATTCTGTAGTCACCTCTTTGAACTCTGCGCATCGATTTGCACACTGCAGATAAATGGTTTTGTGCATTTGTTTTATTATGGCAGTGAAGGCTGCTCTCACTGCATCTGAGGCTTTTTGAGAAAGTGTTTCTGATGAGGATCACAAGCCATGACCTCCAGCCCTTGCCCTAGGTTTGCTGGAATTATCCTCTACACATGTGTGAGAGGAGGCAAAATGATTCAAATTGCCAGTTGTTATTTCAAATATTACTTAGCTGTTACTGTCTAAAGAAAAACACATTTCTCTAAATTTCAACATTTTCTCTCTGACCTTTAGGTTTTTAAAATTATACCGTGTGGTGTGTGTGTGTGTGTGTGTGTGTGTGTGTGTGTGTGTGTGTGTGAGAGAGAGAGAGAGAGAGAGAGAGAGAGAGAGAGAGAGCGAGCGAGCGAGAGCTGAGGGTGATATACACATTTTATTTAACAAACATAATACACAGTGACTAGACAATCTGTGGTATATTCCTAGCAGAACTGAGAGTGTCTGTACCTGGATTACCACTTAGAAAGTACATAGAGAAAAGTCACACCTGTCTTATGGAGAACCATATCACTGTTTGTTCCTTCTTGGCTTAACCGCATCTTATTTCTTATTTCTCTGCCGTTGCCAAGCCTCTGTGTCTCCGTGGTGCTGTTGGTGCGTGGCAGCACATGCTGATGAGGACGTGTGTGTGCGTGTCTGTGCCCCAGGCATCTCCTTGCCTTACCACCTGTCAGCAGAGCAGCTGTTGGCAATGGAGGGCAACTGGTTTGTGTTACTTGGCCCTACTTTCTGGGCACTCTCTTGACTACACTGGAAATTTTAATTTCTGTCATTTTTTAATATCAGAAAATTTCATCTTATTCTTTGAATGATGTTTTAAAAGACATCCAGTCCTTTTTGCACAAGTATAATTACCGGGTATATCTTAGCTGAGAGGATATGTGCTAAAAGCTCTCTTTGCACGGGACTTGTCTGCTATTGCACACATGTCCTTTACTGGATCATGATCTGCAGGGATTTGTTGCTTGTCCAGAGGGGAATCCTTGCCTGCTCTGTTTGGCTCACACAGGACAGAGGAACAGCTTCATTTCATGGCCTCATGTCCAGCCTGACTGAAACAGAAACTAAACCTCCTGCCTCCTCCTGGAACGTGGAGGGTCTGTCTGTCCACTGGTTTGTGGCCTGGGCACCAAGGATTTATTTATTTTTATAGGATTTATTTTTTTGTTTATGTCCTATAAGATTTTATTTTATTTTCTAAGATGAATTTTTTTTTTTAGATAGCTTCTTGGTTTATAACATTAAATAAATTTTCTGGTGTATGATATGAATTAGCAGCATAGTATTACACTGTGATCACCACCCAAAGTCTAGTTTCTGTTCATCAGGAAAAAATCAGCCCTCTGTGTCCATTTCACCCCCCAGATGTGTGAATGAATATTTATATGTGTGCGTGTGTGTACATATATGTGTGTGTATAAGCACACACACCATGGAATACTATTCAGCTGTTTAGAAAAAGATGAAATCTTGCCATTTTTGACAATACAGATAGGTATTTTGAGGTTATTTTGCTCAATGAAATAAGTCAGGTGGAAAAGGACAGCCGCTGTGTGATTTCATTCATTTCATGTGGAATACATAAGAACAAAGTTGGCGGCATGTTTTTATGTGCAGTCTTTCACCTGATCCTGCTTTCAGCCTTATCCCCAGTCCCTGGTATTTTCTGGGCTTCTGGGGACATTGGCTCTCCTCCCTGAAGGCACTGGGGCTCAGCTGATTTTTCTCAGTGGCCACTTGGACATGTGTCCCTCTCTCTCTCCGACTTTGTTCTATCACTTGTCTGATGGTGATCTTTGCTCTCTTTCTCTCTCACCTTGTAACATTGTGTTTTTTCATTTCTTAAATGATTTGACAAAGCTTTTGGAAGGGGATGGATAGAAATGCACGTATTCCATTTCTAGTGTGCAATTGGACCTCTTTCCTATTCAGCTCTAAATAATTTTTTTTGACAGAGAAAGAGCTGAAATGAGACCTTTATACAATTAAGCAAAACTGGAGGTTATTATGCAGCCATCAGATTCTAAAGAGAATATTACAAGTGCAATAATTAGAATTCCTATTACAGGATGATCTCTGGAAAAACAGATTATGTAATTTTTGAGTGCTAAGGTTTTGAACAAAATCAGTTCTACTTCTACTAAAACAATGTATTGTGGTAATGTACTTAAATGCTTCCAAAATTTCCCAAATTCTGGAAATTCATATATTATGAGTATACCAGTTCTAGGTTATTTATGGTATACACATACGGCATATTTCTAAAACTTGTATTTGTCGTGTCTTTTCTTCTACAAAGACAAAACAATTTCATTATAAAAATACTCCCCCAATCTCCTCTACCAGAAATGAGCACTACTGTTCTCCAGTTCTGCATTTCTGTTAGGTCACAGTTAGCCCACTTGATCTTTATGTCTGTCTTCTCATTCTTTGCCAGGACACTGGGGTGGGGAAATCAAGCATCGTGTGTCGATTTGTCCAGGATCATTTTGACCACAACATCAGCCCGACCATTGGGTAAGTTCCTGTTTGCACTTCTCTTTAATGTTGCCATACCAAGCATTCTTTTTTCTTTTTTTTTTTTTTAAGATTTTATTTATTTATTTATGCATTAAGAACTGGGATGTAGGACAGAGGTGCAGGTCATGAGAGGATTCACCAGAGACAGAGTGGAAAGAGAACAGATGAATCTACTAAGACATATTGTTAAGGGGAACTTTGGGCAAGACAGGAGAGGTCTGCTGAGCCAGATGTGGGTTAGCTCGTGGGCAGGGATTGAACTCAGGCCATAGTGCTGGCGGCATGATAGCACTGAGACTTAACCCCTACACCACCAGAGAGGCCCTCCAAGCATTTTTTGCAGTCACTTTGTGCCTGAACCTTCAAGTAGTTACCATGCCAGCCAATGAGATCAATACTAACTGTAAAGACTATGACAGCAATTCAGGGACTTGCAAGCAGTGGGTCTGTCAATAATTATTTTCCTTGTCAGTGGTCCTTGTACCTGAATCTATCTCCTAATCTCCAACAACATTATTCTGCAAATCATGCCAGCTCTATTTCCAGATGGAAGATGAGACACATGTCAGTTCCCCAAGGGCTCTGCTTTACCTGCCTACTAGGGAGCCTGGGAAGCTGTCCACTCACCCAGCCGGGCTCACAGTCTGTGGGGCAGATTGATTTTCCTTCCCCTGGATTAATCCAGTGTCAGCACTTCCTTTCTTGTGCTGGGAGGGAAAGTGGACTCTTCAGTTCTGAGATCTTGACCTTGGAATGTGGAAGCATTTTCCAATTCCATTTTCTCCGTTCTTATGGATTCTTGGCAAGATGTACTGCAACTATGTGGTTTTGCAGGTGCTTGTTTTTTCACTCTCTGAGAACTGGGCATCACTTCTTTTTCTCCCTGAAGAAACTATCTCCTTCAAGGGAAACAATGCATTTATATAGTCTGGGAACATTGTAGAGTTGATGAAACATGGTGGTGTATCTGCAAGTGGAGAAAATTCTCTCCACAGGGTATAAGTCAGGAGCAATTGATTGGTAGCATAATTTAAAAAATCCACCACATACTCTAATGAAAAGTGACTTAAAAGGAGCATGTTTACAAAAATATGTGTCAAGAACTGTGACAAACAAACAGGTTATCTGCCCAAATTCCCTGGATGCAGGCAGATCCCATGTCTAGGGAAGAGATAAGGGGAAGAGCAGAGGTTGAAGTGTTGCCATTTTGCATTGGTTCCCTGAGCCCAGGTTTCCGCTATGATGATAAGAGCCAGATGATAATGCAGTGGGTTGTGTGACAAGAGAATCTGGAATTAGGAACCCATGAAGAAGTATATCTGTGGGAACTTCTGTAGATTGGAGCAATCTTACAGGGGAAATCTTTTCCTCTACACTTTTCTTCTTAAATTTCCACTTTCTGTTTCTTAATGATAAAAAGCAAAACCAGTAAGTGTGATTAACTTTGAAATGTGGATCTAGAAATGGAGGAAAATATTTCACTGTTTTTTGTTTTATTTTTTCTAAAGATTTATTTATTTATACAGAACCGGGGTACATACCAGAGATGCGGAGGGTGAGAGGATTCACCAGAGACAGAGTGGGGAGCAGAACAGGCAGATCGACGAAGTACACTGCTGAGGGGAGCAGCGGGCGGGTCAGGAGAGGTCTGCAGCGCCATGTGGATCTCCTCCGGGGCAGGCGGGGATCGAACTCATGTGGAAGTGGCTTAAGCTTCTTAGTGCAGTGCTTTAACCCGCTGCACCACCAGGGAGGGCCCTTCACTGTCTGCTTTTTAAATTTAAAAGTTTTTCTTTTATATAACAACTCAGTATTCATTTTGTAATGATTTTGTCTCTAAATGAAAGCCCATGCATGCTTTCACTACAAATTATTATAAATGCATAAACGTGTCAAGCATAATAAGCATCCTTTTGTGTGTATGTGTTATGATCTTTTCATTCAACATTATATTGTGAATTCACTGCCACTAAAGGTTCTTTAAAAACAGATACTTTAATTACTAGATTTTTCCATTTAAAATTAGATTGTTTAATTTTTTTAATTTTAGAAATAAAGGTATAACTGATGTATATTTTGGGCACAAATATTTGCATGTACATTTAATTAAGCTAAATCTTACTAAGGGAGTAATTTAGTCAAAGAAGTATATACTTTAGATTCTTGATAGATTCTGCCAAACTGTTTTTCAGAAAGGTTGTCCTGATTTTTCTTTATATCACCAGCTTTAGGTGTCATTTAAAAAAGACTACATATATGGCTTTAAATTCTTCTAAACTTTGAATTTTTCTTAAAATTTCTTGCTATAGATGATTTTAATTGATTGTAACATTAAATTCTGTTCTGTTCTGCTTTCTGTCCACTTCATTGCTCCCTTTTCTTGTGAAGTCAACATTAAACTTCTCTGTTTTTGTAGATTGCCTTTTCCTGTTATGTTTTAATCCCCCAATTTTAAAATTGTTCAAAATGTCTTCTCTTCTGGGATTTTGAGAAAATGTTTCCAAAAGCCAGTTTCAGAAAAATAAAGCTAGCAATAGGCCCTGCCTGCTGGTGCAGTGGGTAAAAGCACAGCACTGGCAAGCTAAAGCCACTTCCGCATGAGTTCGATTCCTGCCTGCCCGGGAGGTGACCACATGGCGCGCAGACCTCTCCTGATCCTCCCACTGCTTCCCTCAGCAGTGTGCTTCGTCGATCCGCCTGTTTTGCTCCCCACTCTGTCCCTGGTGAAGCCTCTCACCGCCCCAATCTTCTGGCCTGTACCCCAGTTCTGTACGCACTAATAAATAAATCTTTGAAAAAAAAAAAAAGCTAGCAATAACATATAGATTTCTTGGAAGATGGCATAAATGGAATCTTTTCAAGAAGGTTGAGTGCTTGTCCCTCAGGCTGTAGATTTGGGAGATGAGAATCAGGGTTACAGATGGGTTTTGTTTAGGATGCACAGTCCTTAAAAATTTTGAAGCCAATAATGCATAACCAGGAGATTTTTATGTAATACACTTGCATTTTGGCTTCTCATACAAAGGTCAGGGGAGTTTGGAGACTGGGCCACACACCCACACTGCAGAAGCTGGCAGCCCCTGAGGTCGGTGCTCCCGGCGGTGGTAGCTCTGCCCCCCACGTCACTCTCTCTACTCTTATTATCACCTGACTCACTTCACTCACTTCTGTGACCTTCCTAGTCCCACAAACATTCCAGCTACTGTCCCTGGTCCAAGAGCCTTTTTCACAGTAACCTGCTGGCCTTAAGCGTTAGCGTAGGTGGGTGACTTGTTTAAACACACACAGCCAGTGAGCAGCACTCTTATGACTCATACAAGAGAGTCCTCCCTCAAAGTCCAATCCTGTTCATGCTGCCATTGGGAAAAGGCCATAGGCTGTAAATGTCATTGTTCCCATATGGAAAGACTTGACTCTTATCAACCCCTGTGACTCACACTGAAAACATTTTGGCACTGGTTTATAAGCAGATTGTATCGACATCTTGAACATATGTATGAGTCTACCTTCCTTTTTTGACATTTACAAGGAAATTATGCTTTACTTCTCTGCTAAATTTTGGTTCACACAGATTATGAGGTCTGTTCAGAATTGCCATTGCTACCCTTACCACTACTCTAGAAGGTAATCAATCTCTAAAGAGGAAAAGATGCCTGAGGTTAAGACTATGATCTGACAGAGACTATAAAAAGAACCTAAGTGATCAAAGGGCAATGATTATCAGTCTTCATTTCAAATATTGGTAGTCTTTCTCCTAGTGACATAAAGTCAGGAACAGAGAAGGGTGTATGTGCAAACCTAAGTGCATGTTTGTGACATGCATATGAGTGAGCATATGCGTGTGTGTATGTATGACTTATATGTACATAATTGTATTTCTGTGATTACGGGAATGGTTCCTTATGGACTTATGTATCGAGTGTCATTTTCTCCTTTGTCCCTGCAGTAGTCCTTTAGAGTATGCAGGGCAAGTTTTGGTTCCATTTCATAGATGAAGAAACAGAGATGCCTTCTGAGTACTGATTCCATTCAGCTTGGCGGTGAGACCTCTGCATTCTATCCCTGACTTTGCCCCTAGACTTTTTGACCAGGGACAGGGCAGTCTTTTGGAATTCAGAACTACCCCCACCCCCAATTGTAAAGTGAAGGGTTTGGCGTGGATATTTTATGGTTTTTCCTACTCTAAAAATCTATGATTTTAAGAATTTTAAAAAAGACTTATTTATTTATGCATACAGAACTGGGGTACAAGCCAGAGGTGCAGGTGTGGCGAGAGGATTCACCAGAGACAGGGTAGTGGGTAGCAGAACAGGCAGGCTGATGAAGTACACTGCTGAGGGGAGCAGCTCGTGAGACAGGAGAGGTCTGCCACGCCATGTGGTCACCTGCTGGGTGGGGATAGAACTCGCTCTGCTGTGGCCTGCTTGGCAGTGCTGTGCTTTAACCCCCTGCGCCACTAGGGAGGGCTGATTTAAAAAAAATTTTTTTAAAGATTTATTTATTTATGCATACAGAACTGGGGTATAGGCCAGAGGTTCAGGAGCAGTGAGAAGATTCACCAGAGACAGAGTGGGGAGCAGAATAGGCTGTCTGACGAAGTACACTGCTGAGGGGAGCAGCGGGCCTGTCAGGAGAGGTCTGCTGAGCCATGTGGTCACCTCCGGGGCAGTTGGGGATCGAACTCATGCTGAAGTGGCGTTAGCTTCTTAGTGCTGTGCTTTAACCCGCTGCACCACCAGGGAGGGCCCAATTTTAAGATTTTTTTAAAGGCATCGACTTAGTTTTCTAAGTCTTGAGAACTTTTTTAAGGGCAGGGTTAATGTATTTTTTACCATGGTGCCTAGAATGTATTGAGGAATGAATAAAAATAAAACAAAATAAAATATAAAGCCAAACTATTCATATAGCAGTCTACATAAAGTTTTAAATGATGTTTATGAAAACACTCATAGCAGGAGCATAAGGGACCAGAAAAATAAAATCAATAAAGTAAAAACGAAAACAATGAACAACTATAAACCAGAGACATTTTATGGGAGGTGAAAGGTGATTGTGATCAAAACTGGGGTGGGAAGAGTGCACGGGACTATGGTGATGGCACACTGGTGAATTGGTGGTGGGAAGTCCATGAGGATTACAACTGAGATGAAAAAATGCACAAAATGAAGAATGATATAAAAAATAATAAATATGTATTATACATGTTTGAAAAAAAATAAAGAACAAAGGTTAAGGAGAAAAATATTCAAAATATATTATTACAAAAGATTAGTATAAAGTACTCAATATGTGAATAGGAAAAGAATAAGCCTCTCAATTAAAAATTGGGCAGTGTTCACGTACTTTAAGATTTATAAAACAATAATATAAATGAAGACTGAAAACTAAAATATGAATAAACTTATATAAGTATATTAAAAACAAGAATGATATTCATTTTCTGCCTGTCTCACTGGAAGGGATTTGAAAGACTAGGCTAGTGTTGATTGGGAACAAGGCGGTCTTATCACTGATACATGTAGGTTGGGCTTGTAGGTTGGTACAATGTACACCTTGGCAAGTAGGATTATAGTTGTCCAAAGACACATAAATTTAGATACAAAAATATTCATTTAGTCATCATCTTAATAGTGAAAAATAGGTAACAAAATGTTGGCCATTGTGGTAGTGAATAAATCCACAACATTGTGTAACTGTCAATCATTTTCAAAGTGATATTGGTCTATATTCCCAGAAATAAAAAGGTGTCCATAATTTATTATGTGAAAGAAATAGAAAATTTGTGTAGGGCATCATCCTGGAGGTAAAAGTTGTCTAAAAGTAATTTGGGGCCCTCCCTGGTGGCGCAGTGGGTTAAAGCACAGCACTAAGAAGCTAAAGCCACTTCCCCATGAGTTCGATTCCCGCCTGCCCCGGAGGTGACCACATGGCGTGGCAGACCTCTCCTGGCCCACTCCTGCTCCCCTCAGCAGTGTACTTCATCGATCTGCCTGTTCTGCTCCCAACTCTGTGGTGAAGCCTCTCGCCGCCCCTGAAACTCTGGCCTGTACCCAGTTCTGTATGCACAAATAAATAAATCTTAAAAAAAGTAATTTGGAAGAATATGTAACAAATTACTAGCAGTGACTAGTGAATTACAATTGATTTTTATTTTGTTCTTTGATAAATTTTTTTTTTGCTTTTATTATAGCAAAGTAATGAAGGTATTTCAACTTTGGGAATATATCTTCCCTTATAGGTAGTGTGGTATATACTTTATTATTTTTTAAAGATTTATTTATTTGTGCATACAGAACTGGGGTACAGGCCAGAGGCTCAGGGGCGGCGAGAGTCTTCACCAGAGACAGAGTGGGAAGCAGAACAGACAGATTGATGAAGTACACTGCTGAGGGGAGCAGCGGGCTGGTCAGGAGAGGTCTGCCACGCCATGTGGTCACCTCCAGGGCAGGCGGGAATCGAACTCATGCGGAAGTGGCTTTAGCTTCTTAGTGCAGTGCTTTAACCCGCTGTGCCACCAGGGAGGGCCAGTATATTTTAAATACTGTTCAAGAAATAAAAAGTCATGGGACAGATGTAGTTTTGATAATGGTGGGTCTGTCTTCCAAAAAATCACTAACCTATCTGATGAAGTTGTAGGTTGGTAATCAGACCAGTTAGCCTTTGGGGTGTTGTATGTATGTGTGGGGGTAATGTGGGGGCTGTAGGGGAACATACTTTCCTACTTGGGACTACTATAGTCTGCCTCTTCACCTTGGAGGCAAGTGGTAGAAACTGAGGAAATGTTAATGGGGTGAATACAGAGTGAGCTGAATTCTGTATAGGGCTGGGTACGCTGGCAAGGCCGTCGAAAAGTGAGACCAGACATCCTTACACTTAATGAGAACATCAATATTGTACCTACAAAATTAATTTTGGTTCAGTGATAAATTGACATATAGCTTAAACCCTTTGCCTTAAAACATTGCTTCCTAAGCCAAAATCTAGTCAAGTTCATATAGAGCAATCATTTATCTCTTTGCTCATTATTAATCTAGTTTCTAGAACAATTTTCCTGCCTTTTGTTTTGCATGCTTTTCATGGACTTATTTGAAGCATGAAGGCTATTATCTTGCAGAATGTTCCAGATTCTAGATTTGCCTGACTAAACTTCCTCATGATTACATTGAGATTAAATATTCTTGGCGTGAATATTTATTATCATGAATGCTGCAGAGCTGATACATGTACCTATTTTCCCATCGCATCAGGATACTTGGTTTGGTTGTCCCATTACTAGGGATTTTTTGCTATTTTTTTTTAGTGAAGAGGAAACATCATCTCAGAAATGATGTCAAGGATGTTTCACATTCCTCATACTGGATTTTTCCATCCCTCATGACCACAATGAAAAAGTTCATTAAAAGCATTTCAAAATGGTGGCTGAAAAAAAAAAAAAGGCATTTCAAATATGCTCCTCTAAGTCTGTGAAAATTTGCTTTAATTACTATGTTAAATGTAATTTCTTTTTTGGAAATAGTAAAGCCTTTATTTTTAAAAATATATATTCCTATTAATAAAAAAAAGCATTTCATATATGCAAACAAGAAAATATTTGTTAAGCTTCCAACCTTTATCCCTGCATTTATGAGGCAAATTTGTGGGAATTAAATCTGTTAGTCCATTAGACGCTTCTAACGTTGTCTATACAGGTGAATATATAATGCAGTTTTCTGATTGTGTCACTGCAAGGCTACACCTGTAACTTAACCAAATACGGGGTGTCCTTTTCACTCTTAATTGTTGTAAAAATCAGTTTTTACTATCAAAGGTTTTATTTCCTCCCCTGAGATTTTGGGACCTATTATTTTGGAACCCACTGAAACTAAGCTGTTTTGGAAACACATTTTCTGAATGTCGTCTTGGCCTCACTTTCTGCCCCCTCAGTCTTTAGTCAGACTTATAGAAGTGCAGACCCTTCTCTTTGGGTGAAAGGACAGTAATCCTCCTTCTGTCCTCTTAGTGGCCTGGAAGGAGTCCTGCTGAACTAAGTCATTGTTTGAAGCAGGAATCTTTGTGAAGATGTTGGGGTAACTGGTAATAATGGAAATGTTGGTTCTTTTTTTCAGGGCCTCTTTCATGACCAAAACTGTGCCTTGTGGAAATGAACTTCATAAGTTCCTCATCTGGGACACTGCTGGTCAGGAACGGGTAAGAATATTTGGTTGCTGGCTTTCTAGGGAAAATATGTGATTGGCTTCTGAAGATTTATTTGTAGTTGGCAAGACTCTGTTTGCAGGAAACCCAGCCTGAAATGATTTAGGCAAAAAATGAAATGCACTCCAGCTATGAGAAAAATGTAGGGGATGTCTTTCTTAAGGATTAAAGCTCATGTCCTCCAAATGTATCCTCGAACACGCTCATTGCTCTTAAATTATTTTTTCTTTGCTTGTACCTTGAGACTGGCTTCATTTTTTTAGCAGACCTAACCTCCCTCCTGTTGTGGGGAGAAATGAGGGTGAGACCAGAAGCACAGGGGTGAAAGAATTCACCAGAAACAGAGAACAGAAAAGGGGGGATTTATTGAAGTACACTGCCGAGAGCAGCAGCAGGCGAGACAGGAGAGGTCTGCTTGAAGAAGGTTTGAGGGCTCCCTTTTACTACCTGTTTTGCAGGCTTTTCCCAATGGGGGTGTTGGTTTGGGCCGGTGACTGATGGGGTGGGGTGTATGGTCTTGGGCACTGGCCTTTGACACAGAATGTGTCCTGGCTCTGCTTCCACATTTCGGATCAAAGTGATCAGTATCAGGGCCTGGTTTCCACAGCAACCTTATTAATTCCCTTTTTCTATTGAGCCTCCCAAACCTTCCTGCTGGGGAAGGGGTGAGGGCTTAGATTTTTAACCTTATTGATACCCTTACACTTTCTTTAGTCAGGTGAGGCAAGGAAGACCCCATAAGCAGTTACAGGCCTACATTTTGATGCCAGAGTAACCCTATGAAGGAGAGTATGTCTTATCCAGGAGTTGCGCCCCACAGTCTTAGTGCCTGTGGGTTTTCATTGGCATGATCTGGGTCACATATTCATCATTCTTCAAATCTATGCTGTATGCTGTTAGGGAATTTGGCACTCCTACTGGTAGGACCACGTAACACACTTACTCTTGGGGCAGTGGCTGTGATGCCCCACCTAAACCATTGACTGGAAGTCAGGCAGTCTTAGATGCCCAAAGAAAATCTGGTTTTCCTACTGTAAAATGGGAGGGACAGGCATTTGGGTTGTCTTTTATTCTAAATTCTTTTTTATGGGAAAATATTTATGGAAATTATTTAGAAGGATGTGCCTTTAGGTATTAAAAAGTGAGACAGTGATTATCAGCAGAATGTATAACAGGGTAGGTGTGTAACTGAAACATACAAGGCAGGGGGCAGAGAGAAGGATGGAACGGCCACCCACTTGCCCAGGCTCTGAGACCAGAGACGCACCAAAAAGCTCCAAAAGGCCAAAAATCAAAACCAAGGGCTATAGCAATACAATACCCACACAGTAGGGGCCTACAGGCTATAGCCAAACAGAGGATAGTGCCTGATAAGAGGCCAGGTCACTGTCTGGTTCTCACCTGTGCACACAATTGCAAGAGACCTTAGGCTCCAGGAACAACCACAATGAGGTTTAATTTATAAACAGGGGAAACAAAGAGCTTACTATATCCACAAGTGGCTGGCTTTCTCACCCAGATAGTATCAGTGATGGTCGCCACTGGTCACCAGGAGTGCTGGTCAGCACTGGCCATTAGTGATGGTCACTATTGGTCTCTCAGAGGAGGTGTCAGAGACACCCAGTGTAAACAGCTCTTTGTGAGTTGTTGGGCTATACCAACAACAAAAAGCTCTCTGAGACACTAGACCCAGGGCCTTTGGTGCTCCTTTCAGGCAATGTCAGAGACAGGTCTGGAGGCCTAGTCTTTGCAAAGGTCTCTGGCTTCTCTTCCCTCCTCATAGGTTGGCTGCTGAGTGCTTCTTTTCCTCTTTCTTTTTCAGAGACCAGGAATGGAGTCTTCCCCTTCTTTCTTGTTCCTTTGGAGGCCAGAATGGTCTTTTTTTAAGGGACTGGCATTGTATCTCCTTTTCTGGGGCTGGCATGGTCTCTCTTGTTCATCTTCCTGAACTAGTATATTCTCTTCTCTTCGGGGGATAGTCCTTCATAGCTCTCTCCAACCCTGACATACAGCCTCTTTCAGGGTGCCCCACCCACAATGGCTTGATTGGACCATTGTTCAGTCTGTGGCTGATTGGACCATTTAGCACCAATCAGCTAATAGCTTGCACCTGATTGGTCCATTCCATGATTCACTGTTATATAAAAGGGCTCTGAGGCACAACTGCCACATCTGACAAAATGGCAGTTACTGGGCTCTGAGGAGCAACTGCCACAACTGACTTATGGTAGAGCAGTTTGGTGAAAGAATACCACTGATACTGCTTACTCCCACTGCTGAGGCTGCTGGGTTCGGATAACAATAAGTAGAGTGTATGTTATAAAGTCAAAAGGGATGATCATAATAAATGATGCACAGAAATGTCTTTTCTTAGGCAAGAACTTTCAAACTGATCAAAGCTTCATCAGAACCAGTAGTGGTGGAATAATATTGACTGAACTTATCTTTGATCCAAGCTCACATATCACCTTTTTGCCTAGCCCCATTTTAAAATGTAAGCACTTCCTCCTTTCTGCTACTTTACTCCACTCCATTTTCCTCTTTTTTTAGAAGGTGATTATGTAGCTCTTATCACCTTCTAATATCCTGCTTAAATCACCTACTGATCTGTTTATTTCCTCTCTCTTTAAAAGAATGAGAATCCAGGTTTGTGATAATCATTGTCATTATCTACTACAAACTGGTCAAGTATGTGCTGATAGGATTTTTATTTTATATAAATCCCCCAACTTTTAAAACTAAAGCTCTAGCATTTGTAGATTAAGACATTCTTCAAGACCTTTTTTTAAACAAGGACAAGTCTTCTGTCCTACAAATGCTAACCTCATTAGAATGTCTTCAATTTTGCTGCTAAATTGAGAGCACAGTGGTGCACACGTGACGTGGCTGCCTGGAGCACCTCTTGAACTCTTAGTTTAAGTGTGCCTGCTGACTCCTGAAATGAGATGCTTGATTCAAGAAAAAAATGTTCACTTAGGGATGTCCTCTTTACACATTTGTGTGCTCTCTGCAGTTGGTAGGCTAACTTATTTTTGTTGTTTTGGATTATTTTTCCTTTCAGATTTTATTTAAACTTAACTGAAGAGAACATCTTGCTCCTTTTTTATTTTCATTTGTGAAATACAGTTGACTCTTAAACAACATGGAAGCTAAGAGACACAAACATCTGTGTATAACTCGAGACTCACATAATTCAATACAGTAGTCCCTTGATATCCACCGGAGATTGGTTTCAGGGTGCCTTTATCAAAATCCTGCCATCCTCAAGTTCTCTGGAGTCAGCCTTTCATACCTGAGTGCCACCTGCATCCCTTTTGATTGAATCTGTTTGAGTTCCTGTTGGTGAATTTGGAATCGTTGGACATGGAGGGTCAGTTGTACTTTTTGAAAACAAATTTTGTGTTTAAGTAGGTTCAGGCAGTTCAAACCCATGTTATTCGAAGGTCAATTGTAGTTTTTAGTGAGGATGATATGTGTGTTTTACAAATAGAGTTAGCAGCAATATGCTGGTCCTGGCCTAGTGGCCTGAGGCCTTCCTGCATTGCATGCACAGAGGCCTGTGCTTTGACTCAGTCCTCACATTACTCTGAGGTAGGGACTATTTTTATCCCCATTTGTGGGTGAGCTCACTAAGGCACAGAGAGATTCATATAACACCCTCAAGATGACACAACTAATACAGTGTAAATTTGAGTCCAGCAATTTGTGTGCTGAGCTTTTAAATTTTGCTCTAATAAAAAAAAGCACATAGACCCTCCCTGGTGGCGCAGCGGGTTAAAGCACTGCACTGAGAAGCTGAAGCCACTTCTGCATGAGTTCGATTCCCGCTTGCCCCTGAGGTGACCACATGGTGTGGCAGACCTCTCCTGACCCATCCACTGCTCCCCTCAGCAGTGTACTTCGTTGATCTGCCTGTTCTGCTCCCCACTCTGTCTCTGGTGAAGTCGTTCGCCACCCCTGAGTCTCTGGCCTGTACCCCAGTTCTGTATGCACAAAATAAATAAATCTTTAAAAAAAAAAAAGCACATAAAAATCATACAGTTGAAAGTAAAATTATCCCAAATCCTAATACCCAGATATTTTCACTCTTGGCATTAGATGACCCTTCCTCAGATACCTCACCATGTGCTGATAATTTCATGTCAGTGAATCATGACTCTCTATAACCTGATATTTTCAGTTGGTAATACAGTATTCCTAAGGGGAGATTTTTGTGTGATCTGAGTAGAGCATCTGACATTTACTTATGTATTTTAATATAATATTCAAGGACTAGTACTTTTGATGATATTTGGTACTCTAAAATGATTATTGAAGCTTGGCTCACTTAGTGTCTCAGAGCAAAATAGCAACAGCATGTTTCTCAGATGACTGTATTTCTAATTATTTTAATTGCTTATCCAAAATAGAATGACTAGTGGTTATAGATATCTGTGACTATTTGTTTTGTCTACTTTTAAAAACATTACTATTAAACGGAAATGGCACGGCTCCATAGTAGATCATTATGCTTCAGGGAAGCTATTAAACGGAAATGGCACGGCTCCATAGTAGATCATTATGCTTCAGGGAAGGATTGAGTTTTAGATAGTAATTGCAGGTGAGTGCTTTCTATAATCGATGTGAGTGAAGATGTCTGAGCAGTGTCTGTAGGGCCTTTGTGGTCATCCGATCTCTGCCCTCGAAGGCCTGGTTTAGCTATGGTCATGCTGTCCTTGTCTGGTGTCCCGGGAGCAGTCTCCCATCTCTCCAGCGATGGCAATTTTTCAGTCATTTTGGCAGCTTGTTGCTGGACTTAATCGTGCTTGTAATGACGTTGCCTAATGTGTGAGCTAAAAATAAATTCCCTGCTGTTGCTTGTGCCTATTGCTATTTGTTCTGTCTCATTAATTGTTGGCATCCATTGCATTTTATCATCTCTCCTTATCTTTGTAGAAATCTGCTTGTGTTCTCCTTGGTTTTCGTAATTTTAAACAAAATCTCTTCAGATTTATGAGTTGACAATATAAAGAAGATTTCTGTTACTTTAAGGGAGGCTAATGCTCATCTCAGTGATTTGCATAAGTCAATTACTCAATATTTGTTTCTTTGTGGATTGATGGAACTAAAGTTCTGCCTGGTACACAGCATTCCAGTTAATGCTCACTTACTATCCAATACTAATTCTGCATTATAGTTGGGGCCAACATTCTTACACTTGAAAAATTGCACTTCTCTATGAATGTCAGAGTCCTCCCTCCTCCCTCTCTTTGATGAAGAGAGCATTCATTCTGGGTACACTGACATTCTTAATACTGCTTGTCTTTTGACAACAGATCACAGCATCTTATGATTCTTTCATGGCAAGTGGTAATCTATAGAGTGCTTCTGTTTAAAAAAAAAAAGCTTCTTAAAAGTTACCATTTCCAATTAATTGGTGGGTATAATTTGATAGAAGCCTCACATTTTCAAAATTTCTGCATTCAGCTTGTTGCTACCTAGAGGAGCACTGAGGAAGGAAGCATGCCTGTAGAGGTCCCGTGTGACAGCAGCATTTTAGAGAATTTTTCCTGTCTTCTTCTGCCAGGATGCTGTACTGCTTTCTGCTTCCTGCTTCCTGCTGTGAGAAGAATGCAGCAGTAGATGAATTTTAAGTTAAATACTCCTTAAACCTTTAAATCATAGCTACTAGGCAGCTATCTTAAATTACAACTACTTATAAACTGCCTTTCATTTCAGGACATTATTTGTAGATGGAAATGCAGCCTTTATTCTGCATTATTCTGAACAAAGTGTTAAATCTTTTTAATGTTTAAATGTGTTCCCTGTACTAAATTTTTATAAAACCAAAACAAGATAGAATGCGTGAAGTTATCACTTGCAGTTTACCAAATGATTATTGTGCAATTTGACATCATTTTTTTTATAAGAAATATCTTCTAGTATTATTTGTAACCGTTAGGTTTTTCCAGCAATATTTCTAACCTAGAGTGAAACTTTGTTCTTCTGATGCATGCTGCTAAAAATAGCGTAATAACATTCAGAAACTGATTCAAAAGACTTACTTTTGAGTCTGTCCATTTCTAGTTACTTAACCTTTTCCCCCCAATTGTAAGAGATTTCAAACATTCCAGAGAAGCACAAAACATAATGGTAAACATCTACAGTTGTCCCCATCCAGGGGTGTTTAATCTTTATTCCTTGTGTCAAAATTTGTCCTTGACTCTGGATCCTTGAAGAAGGCAGAGTCAGGCCTTGACTCCCAGGCACCGACAGTTGAGGATTGTGATCGTGAAATCTGGGCACCTGTGCCGTGCTGCACTTCTGCTTGCTCCCCTACTTTGGCTTAACTTTGCAAAAGCCTTCTAGTCCCAGAACGTGAAAGCCTAGGAGACTGAGGAGCACATGCTGGCAGGAGGCCGGCAGGCAGTGAGCAAAGCTGTGGCCTACAGGCTGGGATCAGTGGGCCCTGAAGAAAGAAAAGAGAACTGAAGACCACAAATATGAGGTCAAACCCAAACTGTACAGATTCAAAGAAACCCTTTTTTTCTCTCTCTTTCTTCCAGAACCAGAGTTGATGGTCAAGAAAGTGGTTCACTATTTGTAGGCCATTACTAAAGTCAGGGAAATTTGACCTTTGGAAGTCCTTGAAGAATGCCGTCTTTACAAGCGCAGAATGAGCAGCTCTTTGTTTTCCTTTCCTATGCTTGCCCTGCAGCCCCTGGAAGCACAGGCCCAGCTGCGGGAGCACGGCACCAAATAACACACTCCCAGAATAGGCTTCTAATCTGCTTTTGGAGGGGCTGCTTGATCCTAATGCACTTTCTCCCCCAATCCCTCAGAGAACTATTCTCATAGAAATTTCTCTAGTGGGAGAACATAGAGTACTTACACGATACTGCTTCTCCCTCCCTTCATGGAACAGTGTTTTCAATGAGGATAAGATGAAATCCTGGTAAAGGATTTCCTCTCCATCTCCCCAAATGCTACCGCCGTAGGAAAAACTGAATGAAGAAGGTGGTAAGGAGACAGATTGTAAGTATGATGTGTTCTGTGAAAAATGAGATCAGCAGCTAGCTAGCCCTATAGTGATTATACCTCATCATCCATCTCCTTTTAGAAGAAGCCCCAGGAATCACCTCTATTAAAAAGTGCTGCAGCTAAGAGGTTCAGTCATCTTAAAATTGGTGATAGGAACCACTGAATTGGCGGTGTTTGAGGAGGAGCTGTCTGATGGCAGCAGTGTGGGCAGGACAGCAGCTACTTCTGCTCACTAATCTGGTTCCTAGGGTCCTGCTGTTTGGGGGTGTTGGTGACATTTGGGGTATTGGGAGTATGGCTGCAGAATTATTTTCTTCAGGGGAAGAAGCCACTGACAGGAGAGAAAGAGGAAGGACATGTCCATATAATAAGTCCTTAGGGTAGAACAGTAAACATTTCTTCCCTCAGCCAGCGGGGTGGGAAAGCCAGCAATGTTGGGGACAGAATGGGGAGAGAGAGTCAGAACAGCTGAGGGAAAACCTCAACCGTGACAAGTTAAAAAGTTAAAAAGCAGGATGAGCATCTGCTGCTTGAAAGTTAGTCCAACCTTTGCCCCTTCTGCATTCTCTCTACCACACAGGCCCCTCTGTTTTTCTTTGTCTCCCTGTGACTGTCTCGCTAGTCCTCTCCCCCATGAGTTTCCTGGGCTCCTTGCACTGTCCCCCTCCCTTTCAGGGAAGGCATGTTCTACGGGTGGTAACTTATACATGAAGATTCTGCACACGTCAGGTAATGACATTTTACTGATCTGTGCTTTAGTCTGGAGTGCCCTGAGTAACCTCTAATTACGAGGCATTGTCTGGGCCAATTTCCATTTTGCCGACTCTCAGAGGATATGTGGTGAACATTGCAGGCAGCCGTGCTGGAGACAGACGTTCTCGGGGCCTGGGGCTGCTTTTATTAAGAGGCTAAGAAGCACTTAACCTGGTTGTGTTTTTTCCCTTCTCCTCCCTCTTCCTCTTGAGCTGTAACTTCCTAAGTGGCTAAAAGACAGTGACGGAGAACTTGACCTCTATGAATGTCATTCTTGATGAAGAAATAAGGCACGTGAATTAGGCATAGTAACAAAAAAGCATGCTCTCTTGTGCTACGGACGTGTCTGAACAGGACAGCAGGGGTCTCAGAACACAGACCTCTGTAGACACAAGGCTAGAGTAGCACTTTGAAGATGGCCTTACTCTTCCCTTCACTCCAAGAAAAATGTGGGCTCTTTGGGAGCAGAGTCTTCTTGTCACTTTGTTTTTTCTTTTTGTTTCCTGTGACTGCTGTAACATCACAAATTGATAACTCAAAACAACTTTACCCTCTCACAGTCTTGAAGGACAGAAGGCCTAACTGGGCCTCACTGGTTAATGCCCACATGGAGCAGGACTGTGGTCCTTTGGAGGTTTTAGGGCAAAGTCTGCTCTCTTGCTTTTTTCAGAGACTGTCCACATTCATTGACTTGTCACCTCTCCCTTCATCTCAAGGTCAGCAACAGAATCTCTTCAGATACTTCTGACTCTCTAGCCTCCCTTTCCCATTTGTAAGGGTCCTTGAGATGACATTGGCTCAACTGGATAATCCAGGATAATCTTCCATCTCAAGGTCAACTGGTTAGCAATCCCTGTTCCCCTCTGTCATATACCGTAATGTCTTCACAAGTTACAGGGAGTAGGATGTGAACATCTTTAGACATCATTCTGCCTACCAACTCCTGCTTCCCCCATTGCTTAGTGCATCATATACTGATGTTGAATAAGTACTTGTTAAATGAACAAATCAATTTAGTGTAAGCCAGGATCTTTAGTATATCACTTAAGTAATTTCATTTCAGAGAAGCAGTTTAGGACTGACTGGAAAAAGCATGGGATTTGAACTCAGAAAATCTATATTCATGGTCTTTTTCTACCATTGAAAAGCTATGTGCCTTTGGGCAATTTAGTTAACCATTTTGAGCCTTGGTTTTCTTAATTTAGTTAACCATTTTGAGCCTTGGTTTTCTAATCTGTGAAATGGAAATGATCTTTTGTAGTCCACCTGCCTTCACAGGGTTATTGATTCATCACATAAGTAGTTCTTATTTGTTGAGTCCCTGCTTCAGCCCAAATAGGGCACCCAGGGAAGGATTCTTTGAAGAGGTGGCAATGGAGAAAAGGGGCGAAGATGAAGAAAGGCGCTTGAACAGGGCAGCCTGGGATCCTGTGATAAGCAACTTGCTACATTTCTTGGACTGTAACTCATGTCATGTCTGACCTTGAAAAGTTAGTTAACTCACCCAGCACAAGCTGAAAATATTTAAGTCAATGACTTCTTTGAAGAGGTGCTCAACCTTTGGATGTAGATCTGCTGAGCCACATACTGGTACAATAAACCTGCTTCTTGTTAGCCTTGGTGTGTGGTTTCCTTAATGCCTCATAACAAATACAGTGAGGGATTGAGCCTCGTCTGGTAGAGCGGCATCCCTGGCTGGGGAGAGGCCTTGTGTCTGCAAGTTCAAGAACAGTAAGGAAGCCAGGGGCTGGAGGCAAGCAGCAGGTTGCCCAGGGCCTGGTGACTCAGCCTCAGACACTGGAGTACATTGGATTTTATGCTTAGGAAGTTAGAAGGATCGTAAGAAGAAAGTGGTGCAGTTTGACTTTAAAAATCACTATGATTTTCAGTTAACTTGATGTCTACTCTTCGCCTCAGAAGACTACAGTGGTTGGTGGGGAGAAGGTAGAAACACACCAGGGATCTTGAAGTGATCGGATAAGAGCTGGGAAGTTCATCCTTATGTGTTCTCTTGGGTATAGCCTTGCAAATTTCTAAAAAAGTCACAAACAAGCTTGATTGTATATGCAAATAAGTATCAGAACTCAACAGTTAAAAACAGGATTCTCCGGCTCTTGGGTTGTTGGTATAGAGGGCACTGCAGTACCTAAATGCTGAGATGGAAACTTGGGACAAGTTAAGGGAAGATGACCTCGGGAGTTAAGGGAGGAGGGACCGGGCGGTCCCTGGGTTGGGTCTGCGGGCTCTGGTGGCCTTCTGCATTTAGAGAAAAAGCTTAGTCCTGGGCCTCTGGTGTTTTGGGGCAAATGAAGGCACACACTTGCAAGTGCATTTCATGTGATTCTGTGCCCTTTCTAGCAAGGTGCTGTCACGACCTGAGAGGCCTCCTCAACAGCCTGTCAACAGGGTGGACTTTTCCCGGGTGGCCGGGCTGTGGGAACAGTGGGTGGTCCGTGTGTTGGGCAAATGGCCTGCCATCATTCCTGCCACAGGTGCCTCCCTGGAAGTCTTTGCCCGTTGTCCCGTCTAGCGGGAAGCCTAGCTCCAATACGAGACTTTCACTTTGAGCTTCAGAGCTGAGGACAGGAGGGGCTAATGCATCCTGAGCACAGTGGAGAGGGAGAGACTGAGACTGACTGACCTTTAGGACATTTTCTGCAACAAGCTCTGTAGGATAGGTGGGATAGGTGGGGTGTAGTTCTGGACTTTTAGGAAATTCCATTTGCTTGCCAACAGACAGGAATAAAAGCAGGGATCCACCTACTCTCAATACTATTTTGTTGGAAGATGTCTGGATTTTCTTAGAATCATTTGCTGTTGCAGAAGGCTTGCCCTGCACCTTGTCAAACAGGAGTCAGACACAGGGCAAGTCCCCTCCAGCACCATCTTCTACCTGTTCCCTTTGTTTCTTCCCCTGTTCCCTAAATGCTGGGGATGATCCTGACTTTAATTGACATAGTAAAAGAAAAAAAGAAAGAAAAGGTGAAAAAGATCCTCTCTCAATGTAAAAGTAATAGATTAACATTAAAAAAAAAAAGCTTAGTAATATTTAACAAGTAGTGGTCTGCCTGTAATGGCATTATTCAGAAATAACCACTTCAGTAGTTGGTTATATAGTCTCTCAGCCCATTTTCTCTGCAGCTTTACTTGCTATTGGGTTTTAAGATATCTGACTGTGTGTGTTCAATAGGCCCTCTGCTTTTCTGTGGGAAGAGAGAGCCTGTGCAAAAAAATCAGAAACATTCTTTTGAATGGCACAGAAAGAACATACAGTCATGGTTTTTCCATTCAACTTTTGCCAGCTGAGAATGTTTGGAATGTCAGGCATTTTCCTCTACCACTTCCCTCAAATTGTTTGAATCCTGACAGACAGTATGTTTGGCTTCTGCCCTTGACTGTCCCTGGCTGCAGCATTCTGTGGGAGGGTGGGAATTTCTGATTGTGTGCTGGCATCGAAGTCGGGTGCAGACCAGCCTTGGCTCCCAGGCTGCACCTAGGCGACTCACCAGGGACAGAGCATTCTCTGAAAAGTCGTAATCCATGACCATTCCTTGCAAGTTTCAGGACCTGGTGCCAGAGCCTCTGGCTTGGATAAGTTTCCTCTGGGGAAAGCAGAGCCCAGCAGGAGCCTGTCCTTGTTTGGAAACAGCGTGTATTTTCCACCACTGTTCATTCTGGACTTGTAGCTTTCGCTGCAGTGGAAATCGTGATGCCACAAACCTGCATTTAAGGAATTTTGCCTGAGGCAGACTGGGTGGTCTGAGGATTAGGAGATTTCCTGGAAAGCTTCCCGTGTGTGCTGGTGTTGTCTGTGTGTGAGTAGGCACACGTGGCATGGCATGGGTAGAAGGGAGGTTTGTGCTGCTGGTAAGGTGTTCAGAAGAATCAGGAGCAGGGCAGGGGAAGGAGGTACCATCCAGAGCCTCTTTGGCCTTGAGTAGTTATCACCACCTACCCCACCTCCACCACCTATCCCACCTCCATCCCTAACAAGGTCACAGTACAGTCAGCCACAGGTTTCTAGAGGCCCTTGTATCTAGACCTCTTTCACTGTGCCCTTCAGATGGATTCACTAGGTCCCACTTGCTAATAAATACTGATGAAAATGGCAAAAAATGCTAATGAAAGTGGTAAAAAAAAATCAGAAAATTTGAGTTAAATCCAAAACGCATAGGTTTCTTTACTTCAAAAATTCCAGAGCCTTTATAGGTAATATTTGATGAGCCTCCAAGGGAGCAGTATTATGTATTATGTGTAGTGTTTCTCAAACTTATTTGGCTAAGAAGCCTGTTTTCTAGAATGCAGAAAACCCTGGCTGTCAGGCTTTTTGTGTCATTTTGTTACAGGGCAACCCCATGTCAAATGCGTTGCCTGACCGTGGGTCCTTGCTCTTGTGTTTAAAAGAGACTTATAAATAAGACTCAACTGCAGGCACACACAAAGAGGTTAACAAAAAGTTTATTTATAACAGAAGGGGAAATGAAGACATGAATAATTCAGGGAGAAAGAAAGGGAGATAAATTGGTGAATGTGTCCTACCAGTTCCACTCTGAATTGGAACCCCAACAGCATGCTGAGAGCTGGCAAAAAGCCAAGGACCCCCAACCCCCCAAAAGGCCCAGGTGTCCTATTACATACCAAATGTGGCTGCTTCATTCCACCCTCAGGTCCCAGCATCCTCCCTTCTGTAGGGATGACATGGGATTCGCAGTCCCTGGTGTCTTGGATCTCTTTGGCCTGGAGGGGTGGGGGGTGTCCATAAAACCTATTTGTGTAGTTTGTTTAGGACAGTCTGCCCCCCCCAACAATTTCCTATTTTTCAGACACTTGAATTTAATAGTCATTATATGGTTAAACGAAAAAGTATTAAATGTACCCAAATGTAATTTTCAAATAATCTTTCAAGGTTTCCAATCTCTGATGGTTAGATATTAAGCTTACTTCCCATTTTTTAAAATTTCTGATAATTCTAAAACAAATTCTGGTTACTTAGTGATCATTTATGATTATATTCTTAAAAAATGGAACTGAGTCAAAATATATGAACATTTTCAAGACTGTAGAAACGCATTGTTCAACTGTTTTTTAGAAATGTATGCCTCCTTATCCTTTTACCAGTTGCTGGAACAAGGAACAGGATGTAGTATCCATTGTGAAAATTGAGAAATCGAAGAAGCTCTAAAGAGGCCATTCCCCTCCCATTCCTCCTGTAGATATTTAGCAATTAAAAAACAGTCTCACACATTGCAGACATCATCAGCCACTGCTTTTGAGGAACAAATTAAATTGGCTTTTCACAATCCCCCGCTATTCTTCTAAATGATTAAATGTTACCCTACCTGAACGCTTTCGTTTGGTATTCTAGATATTCCCTATCTAGGGAAGAAGGGACTTTGAATTGGCATCTGTTGTGCTACTTTTCAAATAACCTTTCGAGATGATTTTCTTTTTAAAGAATTTTTTATTTTTGCATACAGAACTGGGGTACAGGCCAGAGTTGCAGGGGCAGTGAGAGGATTTGCCAGAGACAGAGTGGAGAGCCGAACAGGCAGAATGATGAAGCACACTGCTGAGGGGAGTGGTAGGAAAGACAGGCGACGTCTGCTGCGCCATGCGGGTCATCTCCGGGGTGGGGATCTAACTCTTACTGAAGTGGCTGCTGCTAGCTTCACAGTGCTTTGCTTTAACCCATTGCCCCAAGTGAGTTTTTAAAAAGTTTTATCAACCTCCTTTGATTGTGAACTTTGTTTCTAGAAGAATCTTTTATGTGAGCATTTCATCAGTCTTATTTCCGATGCAACGGAAATTGAATGATGTCATGTTGAGCTTTGAGAATGATTGTGCTGCTTTTGTTTTATATTTGTATGGAAGAAAATTATAGACATCACAGGCTAGATGTGATTTATCTTTTTGTCTTCCACAGTATTATCCTTTGGTCAGTGCATTATTGGGCTTTGGAACTGAGACATGAATCTTTAACTCATTAAAACCCCCAAGTCCCCAATAATAAAGTTGTTTAAGTGGCTTTACCAGTAAATTTATTTCAAAATGGTTCCATTTGGAAGCAGGAAAGAACAATGCATTACATACAAGACCTAGTCAATAATTCATGAGACCTGCACACCAGTCACCATTGCTGATTCAGTGCCTGGTGTTATAGCTAAAGTGAACTCTGTCTTAGAGGATGTTCACAATTTTTCTTCTCTGTGTTTGTGTTCAAGAGTATTCTTGATTTTTGAGCTATAAACTTTGTATCTATTTGGTATGTTTAATTGGACAATTGAACAAAGTAAGACATTTTATATAATAGGATTAAAAGGACATTGTATATGTGTTCCCTACCTTTAGCAAAGTAGAAAGGTTTCAAAAATATATTACTCTCACTTTGGACAAGAATTTTGTTTCTGTGAGTGGAATGGATTGCCAAAGGCTGGATTAAGATTTATTGATGCCTAACAGTTACAGCAGAGTGTTCAGCAGTCAAAGAATATGGAGAGGCTTGCATGGGAAATGGCCTGTAGCTGGCCAGTGAGTCCTGGCCAGTGGCCATCGCTCTTCAGCTGTGAACTGAGTTCATCCAAACTCCTTCCAGTATGTTGTCTTTTCTGAAAACTATAGAGGTGCCGGGGTTAGTTCTTTTCAAGGTGAAATTAGAAGAGAGTAGTAGCCTGCTTCCCTTCTTCACTCACACACACCGATATGTGTGTGGGTGTGGGTGTGGGTATGTTGGCATTACTCAGTGTAATGAAAGGGAAAGATAGGGAACTGACATGATTCAGATTTCCAAATAAGATCATTGCCATTTGGTGAATATTTATTCAGTGATAAATGTTGTGTGGGAAATAAAAATGAATGAATGGTGGTTTTGTTGTTTGCCAGAAAAACTTCAGGATTCATCCTTTCTGCCATCCCTTCTTCTTCCTCTGCCCTTCCCCAATAGAAGTGTCAGCTTTTTCTTAAATTTAAAAAACATTTTATTTAAAAATCATAAATAGTAATACTGTATAGACATGTAAGTTGAATAAACTCCTGGAAATCCCACCATAAGCATTTTGAGAAACATCATACAGGCACACACCCAATAGAATTTTACCTTAAATTCTATTTGGCTATATACATATGTTGCCTTGTGACTTTTTATTTAACAATATATCAAGAATATCTTCACTATAAATAAAAATCCTCACCGTCATTTTTGTGGTTATGGAATCTTCTATTATATACATATATCATTAAAAAATTCTCTATGGTGAACCTGTAAGTTGTTTTCAAGCCCATTTGCTCCCATATACAACATGGGGGAGGGTGAGTATCTTTGTGTGATGATCACTTCAGTATGTGTTGGTGAGAGCGGAATTGTGGGGTCAAATGGTATACACATTTCAACTTTTGCTAGGACTGTCCATTAGTGACTTGGAAAAGACTTTTTTTTTTTTAAAGATGTATTTATTTATTCATACATAACTGAAGTACAAGCCAAGAGATGCAGGGACGATGAGAGGCTTCACCACAGACAGAGTAAGGAGCAGAACAGGCAGATCCACAAATTACACTGCTGAGGGGAGCAGCAGGCGGTAAAGAGAGGTCTGCCTGCCATGTGGATCACCTGGGGGTGGGGGCTGGGGATTGAACTCTTGCTGAAGTGGCTGCGGCCAGCCTAACCAGTCCTAACTCATTGTGCCACCAGGGAGGGCCAGAGAGGGCCCTGAAAGAAGGACTTTTTTTTTTTTTTTTAAATAAATAAAGATTGGCCCTCCCTGGTGGCGCAGCGTGTTAAAGCACAGCACTAAGAAGCTTAAGCCAGTTCCGCATGAGTTCGATTCCCGCCTTCCCCAGAGGAGATCCACATGGCGTGGCAGACCTCTCCTG
>NW_004567117.1:3871987-3889692 GCF_000260355.1 Condylura cristata | reverse complement strand
GCGGACGGATCAGGAGAGGTCTGCCTCGCCATGTGGGATCACCTCGGGGGCAGGCAGGATTGAACTCATGTAGAAGGGGCTTTCCATTCTTAGTGCTGCGCTTTAACCCGCTGTGCCACCAGGGAGGGCCTGAAAGAAGGACTTTTTAAAAGTAGAAATTGTTTAACATTGAGGGAAAGGAAAAAAAATTGTTTATATATAAGTTGTACAACATGATGATTTGATGTATGTGTGTATTGTGAAATGATTATCATTAATTATCATATCATCTGCTCCCATAATTACCTCTGTGTGTGTGTGCACGTGTGCGCTGAGAGAAATGAAATCTACTTTCTCAGCAAATTATCAGATCAGAACAGTGTTATTAACCGTAGTTATGATGACTATGATCTCAGAACTTAGATCTAAGACCTTAGATCTTACAACTTAGTCATTCCACCTACCTGCATTAGGTTTGACCAACATCTTTCCATTTCCCCCTCCCTTGGCCACTGGTTCTATTTCCTGCCTTCATGCATTGAACTTTATTTTTGGTGTTTTATTTTTGAATAAGTTTTATTCAGGATCTCAGAAAATATATTCCAGATAAACTTTAATTCACCTCATCCTATTTGTCCTGGCTATGGAAATAACACTTTTCCAAACATGCTTTGTTAACAACTGCATTCAGCCATGCAGGTTGTTCTTCTTCTTTTTTTTTTTTTAAAGATTTATTTATTTGTGCATACAGAACTGGGGTACAGACCAGAGGCTCAGGGGCGGTGAGAGGCTTCACCAGAGACAGAATGGGGAGCAGAACAGGCAGATCTATGAAGTACACTGCTGAGGGGAGCAGCGGGCGGGTCAGGAGAGGTCTGCCTCGCCATGTGGACTCCTCTGGGGCAGGCGGGAATCGAACTCATGCGGAAGTGGCTTTAGATTCTGAGTGCAGCGCTTTAACCCGCTGCACCACCAGGGAGGGCCCTGTTCTTCTTTTTTAAAAAGATTTATTTATATATTTATGCATACAAGAACTGGGGTACAGGCCACAGATGTAGGGGGTGAGAGGATTCTCCAGAGACCATGGGGAGCAAAACAGGCAGATTGACTGAAATACAGCGGGTGAGGCAGAAGAGGTCTGCTGGCCATGTGGGTCAGCTCGCTGGTCCTGGATCAAACTCATGCTGCAGTGGCTACTGATAGCTTCCTAAAGCTGCACTTTAACCCCTGACCCACCAGGGAGGCCATGACAGATTATTCTTCTTTAAATATTTTTTGGGTGATATATTTCAAATGGCTTTTAGAAAAAAGGTACCTCAGAAGTAACAGTGATCTTGGTCTGGCTCATGTTATGTTCAGTTATTTATAATGACTGCACTGAGATTCTCCATTTTTCCCTTCACATTAATTCTCTACTGAAGAAGTTGCTTATAACTAGCAGCTTCCCTATAGTGTGGGTGCAATCAAGGGGCAACTTCAGAACCTGCTTCTTTTCGGGGGGTCCCTTAGCCAATTTTTTCATGGATGCCATGACATCAGGCTTGTTCAGGTTTTTTAGTTTTCATATGTAAGTGAGAGCATAAGGTTTTTTCTTTTCTGTTTCTGGTTTATTTCACAGCTAATGTTCTTCAGGTCTATACATGTCACAAACGGCAGGATCTCTTTTTTATAAAGACTCTATAATATTCCATTATAAACAAGTATAATGACAATATTACAATTTTATCTTGTAAAATTTCATATAATCATGTCTATATTAATATGATCTATGTATCACATTTTCTTTAGCCATTCATTTGTTGATGGACTCATTTTGGTTTGTTTACTTTGCCTTGTTCTTGTGAACAATATTGCAATGAATATGAGAGCATAGATATCACTTCAGATTACTAATTTCATTTTCTTTTGCTAAATTCCCAGAACTGGGAATTTTCATTTCTTTTATTATAAATAAACCCTAAAATATTAACATTAAAATGTTACTGGCAAGCTTTATCTTTTCCTCTGTGGCTTTTCTTTGTCCATTTTTCTTTTTCTTATCGACTTTCAAAACCCATGAACAATACAATTTTCCAATACAGTCAGAGATATGCAAAGATAAATTCTTCAAAATATACACAAAATTTGTCAGTCTCCTTGGAACAGTTACCCTGCTTGGGGATAATTGATTCTCATGACTAACGATATGCGCTTAGGTGACATTTCGGAGTGAAGCTCACCTGTCTCACAGTTTGTGTGCACTCGAGGATGCCGCCATCTAGACCCGGCAGGCTCAAAGGTGCCCTTGCTGCAGTGTTCCTCATTAATGGCCCAGCAAGGCTCTTGTGATCTGTGGCACATCCTGTCTTTTTCTGCTCTTGGCAAACATCTCTGTCTTAACTGCTATAGAAGTCTAATGAGCTTGCCCTGGGTCAATCATTTCAGCTAAGTAATGAGCAGTAGAGCAAAGGAAACTCATAGGATAGCAACACTTAAAATAAAATTTAGTTTTGGCCTTTGCCCAAGTGTGAATTTCATGGTCCGTAAATCACAAAAGTGAGTGTAGTGGAGGAGGCAAATTTATTCTCTCACATGAACCCAGGAAAAATCTAGGGAGGGGAGGATTCAGGGATCCTACAGAGAAGATGCAGGAAAATACTTTTGAATTTAACTTGAATTGCATGATCTGTTTCCTTTGGCCTAAAACTATTCATTCTTCCCAAACAGTTCCACTCGCTGGCTCCCATGTACTATCGTGGTTCTGCCGCAGCTGTCATTGTGTATGACATCACCAAGCAGGTAAGAATGTCCCCTTTAGAATTTGGTGCTATTTATGTTGATTAAAGACCAAAATAGAGGCCATATGCTTGAGACGTGATGAGCCAGAAATCAGAATTCATGGAGTGGCCAGGGATACCGAAAGCTATATATTGATTATATTTCCTGTATATGTAACAAAACATTTCAGGTTTACCTAATAAATTAAACAACAATAAACATTCATTTTGCAAATTGACAGTCTGTAGAGACAAGGTCATGCTGGCTAGTACTGTTTGCTGCAATGGCAGCTTTTTAGGAAAAAGAAAGTTATTTTAAGTTCTGTATATTTTATAACAACAGCATACATATTTTCTATTCATGTTTCAATCATCTGACTTAAAATGCCAAAGTTAATATTTATGTATGCATAGTGTGTTTGTGTATATTTCATATAAGCAGAATTGTAATGACCACATTGGGGTCTAATCTGTCCATCGACAAGTAACGGCTGTGCTGTGCTGATATTTGCCCCAGCCCTGGGACTGACTCACAGACCTGTTAGTTTAGTAAGCCATTGTTGTGGCCATTCACAAGCTCCTGGCCACTGAATTGTGGTGTTCACCATGGCTGATTTCCTGGAGTCCAGTTGTAAATGAGGGGCAGAAAGGAAAAGAGGACTCTAAAGTGTGTACGGATTTCTTTTTCTTTTGTGAAGTAAGTATGGATATTATACAGTCAAGGCTATAGTTTTAAATTAATATTATTTATAGAATAAAGTTACAATATGATTTGTTAACTTCTACTCAATATAGGTAATTTAAGTTTAACTTAACTAGCAACATATTTTGTGCCAAAATATGGGGTAGTATGTTTAACCTACATGAATCTCCTAAAAATATTTTTCTCCATTAAGTTGTGTTGTGTTTGAAATAAGGGAACAGGAGAAGGAAAAAGGCAAAACTAGCAGGCAGCTATAAATTGGAGGTATTGGGGGGGTGGAGTACGTGGGTGGGGAGTAGGGAGAAGGATTAAAACAGGGGTGGGAAGAGCCAAGAGACTATGGTGATGGTTCATAGGTGACTTGGTGGTGGGAATTTACAGGGATTACACCTGAGAGGAGAGTTTGTACAAGCATTGTACAGAAATGAACAATGATGTAAAAAAAATATATATAAATTTTAAGAATTTTTTTAAAGATTTATTTATTTGTGCATACAGAGCCAGGGTACAGGCCAGAGGCACAGGGGTGGTGAGAGGCTTCACCAGAGACAGAGTGGAGAACAGAACAGGCAGATCGACGAAGTACACTGCTGAGGGGAGCAGCGGGGGGGTCAGGAGAGGTCTGCCGCGCTAGGGACAGGCGGGAATTGAACTCATGGGGAAGCGGCTTTAGATTCTCAGTGCTGTGCTTTAACCCGCTGCGCCACCAGGGAGGGCCATAAATAAATATTTTTAAAACATGTTATGTTGGGTTTGCATTTCTGCTTGGTTGAAATGTTATGTTAGTGAGTCTTTCCAATGATTCATTTATACTTTTGGTTTAGGATTCATTTCATACCTTGAAGAAATGGGTGAAAGAGCTGAAAGAACATGGTCCAGAAAACATTGTGATGGCCATTGCTGGGAACAAGTGTGATCTCTCAGATATTAGGTAGGCTGCGTGCTCAATACCTTCCATCCCTGAATGTTTACATGTAAAAAGCTTTCGTGCCTGTGTTGTTAAGTCTGCTCTCAGTGCAGTGATTTAATCAATGATCATTCACTTCTGGTGGTTGAGGGTGGTATTTATTCAACCAGAGTAGAATAAAGGGAAAGTAATAGGAAATTACAAATTTGATGGACCACCAGTGGTGAATATTAAAATCAGACTTCCTATACAGACCATAGTTAAAACTGTGATTCTAGATGTTTTGGGCTAGATTGCTACCTTTTCTGTTACTATGACTACAAGTATCACTATTTTAGTAGTGTTTTCCTATGGTAAAGAAAGTTAGAATTTATAACATTTTTCATAGCACCCCTGTTTATTTTAGTTTTAGACTGAAGGATATTGTCAAATCTATGTAATTACACTATTTTACTTTAAGACCTAAATATGATATGTCATATGTGAACACTTTGCTTTCCCCTAGCGACATGGTATTGTTGAACTTGTTGTACCTGGAAGGAGATTTGTAACAATTAGGACCACTGGATTGGAGATTTAGTAATAGCCTTATCTAGTCTAGTAATTTAGCTATTTTTACTAAATTAAGTGTTATGAAAAAAAGAAATTGTGAATTTTTGTTGTCTCCATTCCCCTGATTAATTCTCAGTATTCTAGTAGTTGTTTTTTATAAAGACAACATTGTGCTTCAGGTTTGGCTAATCCAAACATGATTAAAACAAAGTTAAATCAACGATGAAAATGAATCTTGTGAAAGATCTTAATATGGCCTTAGACAAGTCACTCTTTTTCTTTGGAATTTCAAGCTGTATATCACATTGCATCAGGTTGGTTTATACTAGCAGCCATAAATATCACTTAGTCGTTTGTTTTTCTGGAAGTTTGACAAATCTTTAGACTCTACTCTTAGTTCAGATCTCGATCTTCTTTACTGTAATCTTAAAACAGCTTGCTCATATAGATTTCCCACAGAAACACTTCAAATTCTGTCACTGGAACAGAGTGAAGTGGGTGGGTAGAGACAGTAAAGGTGTGATGCAGTAATGGTGTGATTTTCGGTGGAACCAAGTCTCCCAATGTGGAACAGCTGAACAACTAGATTTTAAGCAGAAGATGACTTAAACTTGAATGGAACTACCTAGGACTCCTGGTTACTTGAAACTGAAACCCATTTGAAATTCAAGGAAAGGGAAATTTATCAGAAGATCAATATGCACATGCATATAGTGTTTGATATATCTTCAATTTCTGGAAGATATTGATATCTTTCTGGCACTTCTCTTTTTTCTATTCTAAATTTTCATGGAGGGATTTTCTCTATATCATGACATTTATGGCCAATGGAGGGGTTTTGAGTTCACAATGTGACTTTTCCCGCCATTACTATGAGAATGGAAGAGTGGATGGTCTTCCAAAGGGCGATTTCTAAACAGTACACTCTGACCAAAGAAAGCATATCATGCCATACTGGCTTGGTTACCAGCACCTAAACGAACTGTTTCCTGGGGTGCACCCTTTATGCACTGTATAGTGTTCTCAGCAAGCATTCTGCTCTGTGCCCAGCTCACCCTCTTACATATTTTCAAAATGACCCATTAACATCACCATCCATCATCCATCTTACTTCCAACCATAAATTCAAAGGCCCCCATTCCCACTGGAAGACAATCCACACCACTTCTAGCTGTTCATTACAGCCAGAGTTCAGGTATCTACTATCCCATGAGTCTAAGTAATATTCTTTCTCATCCAGTTTGGCTTCAGTGAGTTCTGAGTGTGGCTTCTCAACATCCTGCTGTTGAGGTTTAAAGTGTGGATTATTATTATTTTTGAGGTAATGTTGGTTTCCAGTGTTGCTTGTATCCTGGAAGTACATGATGTGTGCCATCACCATAGCACTCCCACCACCAAAGCACTCATTGTTCACCCCCATAGTCCTCTGTGCTCCTTTCTCACTTTGTGCTCACCCCTCCAACTTCCCTTTTCTACCTCCTCTGAATGCCGCAGTTCTATAGACTGCTTTCCGGGGCTAGCTTTTGAATTTGGCTTTATTTGAACCTTTTTTCTGGGTTCTCTATATTCCACACTAAGTGACACCACCTGGTATTTGTTGTTCTCCTTTTGATTAATTTGCCTAGCACAATCTCTTCTCGCTCCATCAATGTTGCCACAATAGCATGAGTTTTTCTTTATTGATCACTAAATACTACTCTATGGCATATATACACCACATCTTTTTTTTCCACTCATGTATTTGGGAACATTAGTTTGTTTCCATACTTGGGCTGTTGTAAACAATGCTGCATTGAACATAAGAGTGGAAGTTTCCCTTTGAATTAGTGTATTTGTATTCTTAAGGTAGATATCTAGGAGTGGGTTGTATGGCAGATCCATTTTTTTTTTTAAGATTTATTTATTGGGTCCTCCGTGGTGGCGCAGCGGGTTAAAGCACTGCACTAAGAAGCTGAAACCACTTGCACATGAGTTTGATCCCCGCCTGCCCTGGAGGTGACCACATGGTGTGGCAGACCTCTCCTGACCCACCCGCTGCTCCCCTCAGCAGTGTACTTCGTCGATCTGCCTGTTCTGCTCCCCACTCTGTCTCTGGTGAAGTCTTTCGCCACCCCTGAGCCTCTGGCCTGTACCCCAGTTCTGTATGCACAAATAAATAAATCTTTAAAAAAAAAGATTTATTTACTTATGATTCCAGAACTGGGGTACAGGCCAGTGGTATGGTAGGTGAGAGGATTTGCCAAAGACAGCGTGAGGAGCAGAACAGGCAGACTGACAAAACACTGCTGAGGGGAGCAGAGGGAGGGTAAGAAGAGGTCTGCCATGCCATGTGGGTCAGCTCCCTGGTGGGGGTCAGACTGTGTGCAGTGGCTTTGGAGAGCTTCATAATGTGGTGCTTTAACCTGTTGCACCACCAGGGAGAGCTCATTTTTAATCTTTTGAAATACCATCATAACTGCTTTCTCTAGGGGCTAGACTAGCTTACATTCCCACCAACAGTGTAAGAGGGGGATCCCTTTTCTCCATACCTTCACCACCCACACTTGTTGTTTTGGTCTTTTTCATATGGACCATTAATGTATGAGGTGGTATCTCATTGTGGTTTAATTTGCATTTCTCTGATAAACATTTTTTCATATGCCTCTTGGTCATCTTACACAAAATTACTGCAAATGTTACTTATTGAATCATGGAACAAGGAAACGACTCTTTGCAGTTCTTCAAACATGTGATTCTGTCAACATAAAAGATTAATTTGATCAAGTAAATTATTAAATTTAAAGCATTTATACATATATTATTTTAAATGAATTTATTTTGGAGGCCTCCCTAATGACTCACGGGGTTAAGATGCAGCACTATGAAGCTGTCCACAGCCACTGCAGAACAAGTTCAATCCCTGGCCAGGGAGCTGACCCACATAGTGCAACAGACCTCTCCTGACTGGCTTGTTACTCCCCTCAGCAGTGTATTTCAGTAGATCTGCCTGTCTGCTCCCCACTCTGTCTCTGGTGAAGCCTCTCACCCGCTGTGTCCCTAGTCTACACCCCAGCTCTTATACACATAAATAAATAAATCTTTAAAAAATAAATAAGTGAATTTATTTATTAATGTATTCAATTGAGAGAATGTGGAAAACATAAAATCCACCTTTTAAAGTCATAGTTCAATGAATTTTGGTATCTTTTTAGAATTGTACAGCTATCATCACATCTAATCATAGAACATTTGCCTCACTCTACAAAGAAACTTCAAACCCCTTTATAGTAAGTTCTGGTTTCTTCCTCCATCCAACCCTCTCTTCTCCTTCACTTAGCCACCTTTTGTTTTTATGTATTTGCTTTCTCTGGGCATTTTGTGTAAATGGAAATCATGTGATTTGTGGCCTTCTGGGACTGGCTTCTGACTCAGTATGTGTCTTTAGGTGCATTGCTATAGCAGACAGTAGTGCTTCCTTCATTTTTATGACTTAATAATATGCCTTGCATGGATTTACTGCTTAATATATTTTTAATATATTTAAAATTTTTCTGTTGACTTTCCAGTTACTTCCACTTTTTGGCTCTTATGAAAAGTGCTGCTACCAACTGTCATGTACAAGTTTTGTATGGAGATATATATATATATCATTTTTCTTAGATATTTAACTAGGAGTGGCATTTCTGGGTCACATTATAACTAAGTTTTACAACTTACTCTCATTTCTCCACATCCTCATTCATCAATACTTATAATTATGTGGTTTGGTTTGGCGTTTTGATTATAACCATCCTAGTGAGTGGGAAGTTGTGTCATAATGGTTCTGGTTTGTACTTTCTAGTGACTAATGATGTTAAACATCTTGTTATAGATATTTTTTTAATATAATAGTTTATTTTTACATCATTTTGTGTCTTTTTCCATATCATTTGTAATTTCTGTAGGCTTCCCATCACCAAAGCACCCACGTGCCATCATTTTGTTATATTTTTAACCATTTATATATTTTTATGGAGAAATGTCTTCTTCATTATTTTTTTTTTTGCCCAATTATTAATTAAGTTGCCTTCTTACTATGAAGTTGTAAGAATTGTTATCAAGATCTTGATAAGGTTTTTTTTGGTCAACATAAATAAGCTTATCTAAGCTTATATAAAAGGTAAACTTTCCTATATAAATTTGAGCATCAAATAACTCAAACAATACTGATAAAAAAATTATAGGCAAAAACCTCTGTTTCCTATATTAAGGCTCACTATATAGTTACAGCCATCAAGAGAGTGTAGTATTGGGCTATTTGTATTAAAAAAAAATGCAAGGTAATGAAATGCAAGGATAGAAAACCCAGACATAAACTCACAGAAATATGCTCAATTGATTTTTGACAAAGAGTCAAAAGTATTTCAATTTAATTGGGGGGAAAAGACAGTCTTTTCAACAAGACTGGAGTAATTTGATGTCCATGGGGAAAATAAGCCCTCAACCTAAAAACCTTTACACCTTATGTAAAAGTAACTCAAATGAATATAGAATTTAGTGTAAAACTATTAAAACTATTAAGAGCTTCTAAGAGAAAATCTGAAGTTGCTAGAGCTAGGTAAGTTTTTAAACTTGATAGCAAAAGCATAGTCCTTGTAAAGGAAAATTGATAAATTAGACCTCCTTAAAATGAAAAGCACTGCTCTGAGAGAACCCATGAGAAGAAGATAAAAGACAAGCTATAGACGAAGTGAGAACATTTGCAAATCACATAATTTCCCAAAAGGCACTCTTGTAGACCATATAAAGAAGTCTCAAAGCTTAATAGTACTTAAAAAATCTGATTTGAAAATGGGCAAAAGAGTAACAGACATTTCACCCAGGAGAATATCAAAATGTTGAGCAAAGAGCTGAAAAAACGTTCAGTATCATTAACAGACTCATCACAATGGCTAAAATAAAAACAGTGACAACATGTAATACTGGTGAGAATAGGTTAAAATTGGATCACTCATCCATTGCTGGTGTGAATGTAAAGTGGTACATTCACTGTGGAAAACAGTTTGGCAGTTTATTTTAAAATGAAATATGCACTATCCATATGGTACAGCAATCACACTGTTGGGCATTTATCCCAGAGAAATGAAAACGTACATTCACACAAAACCTGCACATGAATATTCATTGAAAGCTTTATTTGTAATAGAGCAAAACTGGAATCAACCCAGATGTTCTTCAGAAGGTAAAGGGCTAAATAAACTGTGGTGCGTGTATTCCATGGAATAATACTCAGCAGTAAAAAGAAGCTTTGGATGCATGCAACTTGTCCCACTCTCCAGGGGAACTGTGCAGTGTGAATAAAGGCAGTCCCCATGGCTTCACAATGTACAAATCCATTATATAACAGTCTTAAAATGAAAACATTTGAGGCCCTCCCTGGTGGTACAGCGGGTTAAAGCACAGCACTGAGAATCTAAAGCCACTTCCGCATGAGTTCGATTCCCGCCTGCCCCGGAGGTGACCGCATGGCGCGGCAGACCTCTCCTGACCCGCCCGCTGCTCCCCTCAGCAGTGTACTTCGTCGATCTGCCTGTTCTGCTCCCCACTCTGTCTCTGGTGAAGCCCCTGAGCCTCTGGCCTGTACCCCAGTTCTGTATGCACAAATAAATAAATCTTTAAAAAAAAATGAAAACATTTGAGAAAGAGGAAATGTAGTGGTTGAGGGGTTATGGTCAAGGATCATGTGGGTAAGAGGGGGGAGAGAAGTGGGCATGGAGATAAAAGGGTGATAATAAGGATCTTTGTTCAAAGCATCATCTTCTCTGTTAGATGCATGGATAAAATTGTGTAGAACTTACACACACACACACATAGACACACATGCATGTTCACACATGAGTATGAGTAAAACTGGGCAAAATCAAATAAGATAGAATGTCTTAATGTTAATATCTTATTTAGGTTATTTGACTGTACTTTTGCAAAATGTTACCATTTGGGGAACTTGGGCAGAGTGTACAAGGACTGTCTTGGTATTACATTTTATAAGTGCGAGTGAGTGTGTCATCTCAATAAACATTTCAATTAGGGCACTCCCTGGTCGTGCAACAAGTTAGAGCTCAGCACTGCAAGCTAACCACAGCTGCTGCAGTGCAAGTTCAATCTCCAGCCCCGGAGGTGATCCACATGGTATGGCAGACCTGTTCTGAGCCACACACTGCTCCCCTCAGCAGTGTACTTCGTCGATCTGCCTGTTCTGCTCCTCTATCTTTGTTGAATCCTTGCACTGCCTCTGAACCTCTGGCCTATACCCTAGTTTGTATGCATAAATAAAGAAATCTTTAAAAAAATTTTCAATTAACAAAAAGTTGATTTAGATATAGGTAATAAGTAAATATAGAACAGTGGTATATGGGTGGAATCTATATCTGCATACACATATGCATGCTTTATGCATGATATATTATTGACTAAGGTTTTGTAATAACACTGGGCCAAATGACTAATTGAACAATACCTAGTATACCCAAATGTATGAAAGCCCAGGATAACTATGTTAAAAATTGACATTTAGAAGGTCCATCCTGGTGGCACAGCAGATTAAAGCACAGCACTGAGAAGATAAAGCCACTTCAGCATGAGTTCAATCCCCGCCCCGGAGGTGACCCATATGGCACAGCAGACCTCTCCTGACCTGTCCACTCAGCAGTGTACTTTGTCAATCTGCCTATTCTGCTCCTGTCAATCTGCCTATTCTGCTCCCCACTCTGTCTCTGGTGAATCTTCTCACTGCCCCTGCACCTGTACCCCAATTCTGTATGCATAAAATAAATAAATCTTAAAACAACAACAACAACTGACATTTAGGAAGAAAGGGAAGGGGAAGCCTGAAGTAGTGGTCTTTGCCTGGACCATAAACTGTCTCCGACAGACAGGAATACTGTGTTAAAGAAGGCATCTGGTGTTGCCACCTATCCACAGCAGTGAAATCAAGCTCTTGGTCAATCTGGTTACTACACATTCTGCTGCTGGTATGATTTTTTCTGAGGACTTGGCCAAATCTCTGCACACCAGACTTTAGAGAGAGCTTGATCTTTTTTTCCTTTCATCTTGAAACGCTCTACCCTCCTGTATTTGCCAAAAGACTGTATTTCATTTTTCATTAGGGGCTGGAGAGAGGCAGGATATAGATTTAGCCTCTCTGTGTGTGTGTGTGTGTGTGTGTGTGCACGTAGGTGGAACCTGTCTCATCTAACAGGCTTTGGTTATGTAAGCTTGTAAATCCTTAAGAGGGAGTTGTGCCTGGTGTATTTTGACAGTGCAGTGGAATTTAAATGGAATTAACTTCCTGAATTTGACTCAGCACACTTGAGGTGAGTGTGTATAGCAGAAGTGCTTCACAGAGATGCCCAGTCAGCGGGTCGGTGTGTTTCATGTTCACGCAAATTCTAGAAGATGGTGTGGAGGTCTCATACATACCCATAGTGATAGGTCAGGTAAATTCAGGACTTCTAGTTGGGGCTTGTTTTAGGCTACTGAGGAATTTTCTCACACGTCTTAAAGAATTTGAACAGAATTTCTCTGTACTCAATGTGGAATTGGAGTAAGGTATCATCTCTCTGAATCTAAGACATAGAAGCAAATAAATGGCCTACTAGATGAGAGAAAAGTGCTTTGAGTTCATATACAGCAGATGCTCAGTGGCTGTCACTTCCCTTTTTTGTTGCCACTTACCTCCCTCCCTAGTCACACTTGTCCTGCAGGGAAGTTCTGATCACATCCCCTGCTGGGGGCTGAGGAATGTCTATTTCCTTCTCTATTGATGCTGAAGTGTGGACAGTTTAGGGATATGTGAATTGAAAGAAAAGAAGAGAACCTAGACTTAACGCAGTATGCAGAATCTTGGGTAGCCCTGACTTCAAGAGCCTGGAAAGCTCAGGCAAAGAGAAGAGATGTTCAGTTTGCCCCACCCAGAGAGCAGGGCAAGCTGCCGCAGTGCTGAAGAGGCACATCTCTGAGTTCTGAACAAGTAACTGGTGATATGGTGCTGATTCTAGCTAACTCTCAGGAGGGCAGATTTGGCCGGGGATCTGGATACAAAAGAAATCACAGGTTTGGGGAAGCCTCAAGAGACTTCATAGCCTTGATCTGTGCCTGGCAAAAGAATTAGGGCAAATCCGTTTGAAAAGAAGTCATCTTGCTTTAAGTAGTCTTAGAAGTTCCATGAACAAAAGAATCATGTAGGGTGCTTATGAAAAAGTCAGATTCCAGGACTCAACTCTAGAGAGTCTGGTTCAGTTGTCTGGCACAGGGTGGGGGCAGACACATTTTTTTTTAAAAATATAATAGTTTATTTTTACATCATTTTGTGTCTTTTTCCATCTCAGTTATAACCCCTGTGGGCTTCCCATCACCAAATCACCCGTGTGCCATCACCATAGTCCAGTGCACTCCTCCCCATCCTCCCCCATTCCTCACTCCACCCCCGTAAAATTTCTCTGGTATATAGTTATTCATTATTCCCCCCGCCCCCAGATCCGTTATACTCCTGCTATGAGTGAAACCATCCCGTATTTTTCCTTTTCTTTCTGGCTTATTTCACTAAACATGATCCCTTTCAGCTCCATCCATGTTGCTACAAAACACATGAGTTTATCTTTTTTATTGCTGAGTAATATTCCACCGCAGACACATTTTTAAAAGTGATGCTTTTATGAGGGAACCGAGAGCCACACCTGGAAGAGTCAGCCAATAGGAGTTTATGGGAAGAAAGAATGTGGAAGTCCTAGGACCTTGAGGGTATTTGTCCAGATCTCTGGCTGCAGCCCTCACCTGCCTGGATCTTCCCCTCCCCTTTCTGACATCATAGAGGATGGAAAGACTGGCTTTACCGCCTTTCTGGATCTGGAAGTAGCACCATTCGCCCATCATCTTATCATCCCGTCATCCCTCTGGAAGCAGACGTCGTTCTCCAGCCTGTCTCCTTTACCTTGCACACAGGTGCTCATCAGAAGGAAATAGGTAGTCTGGTTGGTTTACCTCCATCTGCTAACATCAGACTCACCCATAGGCCAGCACCTTCCACCCAGTCACCTCCTGGATATCCAGCCCATGCTTGGTTGCCTTTGACTTGAACAAAGGATTATGGATCAAAAACGGCTGCATCACAAGACAAGGGCATCTGTAGGTAGAAGTGAAACAAGGTTAAGGTTACAGTAAAAAGAAAAAAAAAAAAGAAATGTGCTCTCTCATTTTTCAGTCATTTGATTACAAGTAATTCTGGTAATTCTTTTTGAGTGCAGCAAACTACATACATGAGTAGTAACGAGAAAAGAGGAGAGAGCATTTTCTTTAAAGCTATTGCTTTTGTTTGGGGGAGCCAGGAATAGTACACATGGGAGGAAGTGATCTAGAAAGCAATCCAAAACTATATCTAATAAAATTCCAGATGTTATGAACTGTCCAGAAAGGACAGAGGAATTCAGGGAGGAGAAAGTCCATAGACATGGGCAGTGAATTGGGAAGGCCCATGAATGAAATGTCACAAGCTGAGATGTGAAGATTGAGCTGGGAGGGAGGAAGCACCAGGAAGTTCAGGGATAATGGGTGGAGACTTGGAGGTGGGAGTGAGTTTGGCAGCATTAAGGGAGAGAGGTCATCAGCAGTACCCACCTGACAGTTTGCCCTGGGGTATGGTTGAGGAGACGGTCTATGAATGACTTTGCAAGTATGCAAAGTGGCCCTCCCTGGTGGTGCAGTGGGTTAGGATGCAGCACTGCAAGCTAGCTACAGCTGCTTCAGTGAGTTTGATCCCGGGCCCCGGAGGTGATCCACATGGAGCAGCAGACCTCTTCTGACCCGCCCGCTGCTCCCCTCAGCAGTGGATTTCATCAGTCTGCCTATTCTGCTCCCCACTCTCTCTGGTGAAGCCTCTTACTGCCCCCTGCAACTCTGGCCTGTACCCCAGTTCTGTATGCATAATAAATAAATCTTAAAAAAAAAGAAAAGAAAAGAAAAAAGAAAGTATGCAAAGCACATTTTGGGCTTGATGGGCTGGGCCAGGGTGGCAGAGACCCCATGCTCCTACCTCCCGCTCCACCTCTCACACCCTCACACCCATCATGGTCATTTCTCATCAGTCCTAGCCTGGTCCTGTTTTCTCCCAAACTTGGCCTCACTCAGGCTACCTAATACAGCACTTCATGTAGTTACCACCAGGTAGAGAAAGAAAGCTTAGTTGCCTGTGTCAGGAAGGCTGAGGGAGTCATTCTGAATTTTTGAGTAAGGATTTTTGCCATTTCCTGTGCATGCCAAAGTTGGGAACTGGGCAGGACCTGGACTTTGCAACCAGAGGGCCCATCTGCAGTTTGCTGAAACACAATGCCCACCAAGTAAGAAGTCACCAGGCAACTCCTAAAGTTGTTTCCAACTTTTTAATAAAGTTGAGGCTTTGAGCAGATTAAAAATATATTCAGAAATAATTGTTTCTACTAAGAAAACACAAATGGCTTTCATTTCCAATATGTGACTCCAAAAACTCATTCCAGAATTGATAGTGGATCAAAAATGGGTAAAAGGACTTCTTCAAAATTACACAATGCACAAGCCAAGTGAGAGAACTTGAGATACTGGCTAATAAAAACCCACTTTAGGGCCCTCCCTGGTGGCGCAGCGGGTTAAAGCACAGCACTGAGAATCTAAAGCCGCTTCCGCATGAGTTCAATTCCCGCCTGCCCCGGAGGTGACCACATGGCGCAGCAGACCTCTCCTGACCCGCCCGCTGCTCCCCTCAGCAGTGTGCTTCGTCTGTCTGCCTGTTCTGCTCCCCACTCTGTCTCTGGTGAAGCCTCTCGCCGCCCCTGAGCTTCTGGCCTGTACCCCAGTTCTGTATGCACAAATAAATAAATCTTTAAAAAAAAACCCACTTTATTAAAAATACCAAATGCACAAACAATAAACATCAGACTGACTAAAAGACCTGGCAATTATTAGTACACATTTGCTTTACATGGGGTGAGGAGAGAGGTGGTCTGCGGCTCAGGCGTGTGCTTTCTGTTCCCCATGCCCCTCCTCTGTCTCGACCTCCTGATGAAAGCAGGTACCTGAACCTGAATCCCCACACTGTCGTGAAAGTGAAGGCTGAGATCCCCAGAGAGCCAGCCCAGAGCATCTGAAATCTTTTTCAGTTATAGAAAATACTCATTGAAGAGGATATACATTTGTGTATAATTTAATGGATAAATGAATAAAATAAGTCTTTTTATCTAAAAGAGTTAAAAACTGGGCAAACCTAAATCTGTGGTCGACAAAATGAGCAGATGTTTTCCCAGTAATATCCTCTTCTCTCGACCCAGAGGTAACTTTTATCCTGACTTTTATGATAATCTTTTTTTTTTTTTTTACTTTATATGTTTACATTCCTGAACAATAGATTTAGGTTTGCCCGGTTTTTAACTCTTTTTTTTTTAAGACTTATTTATTTATGCATATAAGAGCTGGGATATAGGCCAGAGGTATGGGTGTCATGGGAAACCATGAGAAAATTCACCAGAGACAAAGTAGGGGTACAATAGGCAGATCTAATGAAATTAACTGCTGAGGAGAGAAGCTGGTGAGACAGGAGAGATCTGCTGTGCCATGCGGGTCAGCTCCCTGGTGCTGCAGTGACTGATAGCTTCACAGTGCTGAGACATAACCCCTTGTGCAACCAGGCAGGCCCATTTTTTAACTCTTATAGAAGTGAAAAATAACACTGTATATATTATGTGATGGCCTGTCTTGTTGCCAACACACCTGGGAACCTGATCCTGTCAGGTGTCTGCTGTGGCTTTTACATTACCATGGCTTTCTACCATGGTAGTTCGCTAATGTAACTCAGTTTAGCTGTCCATCCCACTGTTGATGACATTGGATTTATTTCCGGTGGAGGATGATTGTGAACATTCTTATACATCTTGTAGTACCATGTGTAAACATTTCTCTAGATTTAGATATGTAAGAGTTTAATCTCATAGTCGTGAGGTGGGCACATCTTGGCGTTACCAGGTAGTACCAAAGCTCTTCAAAGTGTGTACCACAGTTGCATGAGATTTCCTGTTACTGTGTATTTTTGCCTAGTATGGTACCTTTGGATGTTAGGGTGTTTAGTAATATCTGATGGTAATTTCCATTTGTATTTCTTCGGTAATGTGAAGTTGGCAACTTTTTATATATTTATTAATCCAAGTTTCCTCTGGTAAAGAGTGTTTTTACAACTTTACTACATTTTTGTTGAGTTGTTTATATTAATCTTGTTTATTCATAGAATTTATGCATCTGTGTATTTATTATATGTTCATATCAAACATATAATCAGATTAATATATATTTGATGCTATTCCTTTGTTATATGTAGGTGTTGAAATTGGGTCTTTGAATTTATGTCTTATTTTCTCACTCTCTTATTTTCTCTGTGTCGTCATCATTAGAAGTCCTTAATTATGTAATAAGATTTATTAATTTTCCCTTTTGCTTTATGTTTTTTCTTGGGGGGGGAAGGAGGAGGAGTTTTATTTAAAGAATCTTTTTTTTAAAGGATTATTTATGCATAAAGAGCTGGGGTACAGGGCAGAGGTGCAGGGACGGTAAGAGGCTTCACCAGAGACAGAGTGGGGAGCAGAACAGGCCAACTGATGAAATACACTGCTAAGGGGAGCAGTGGGTGGGTCAGGAGAGGTCTGCCGTGACATGTGGGTCACCTCCGGGATGGGGATTGAACTCAGGCTGAAGTGGCTTTAGCTTCTCAGTGCTGAGCTTTAACCCGCTGCGCTGCCAGGGAGGGCCCTCAGTTTTCTTTTTAACCACTGGCTTC
>NW_004567117.1:3819874-3871887 GCF_000260355.1 Condylura cristata | reverse complement strand
AACAGGCCAACTGACGAAGTACACTGCTGAGGGGAGCAGCGGGCGGGTCAGGAGAGGTCTGCCGTGCCATGTGGGTCACCTCCGGGATGGGGATTGAACTCAGGCTGAAGTGGCTTTAGCTTCTTAGTGCTGGGCTTTAACCTGCTGCACCACCAGGGAGGGCCCTACTTAAGGAATCTTTTAATGCTTCCAAAATCATGAAGATATCACTCATTGATTATGTTTTTAAAATTTTATTTTGGTTTACCTATCTGTCTTTCTTACATCACTTGGAGTTGTTTTTGTATTTGCCATCTACATTCCTGTGCATTCCACTTCCAGTTGTGTCATCACTGTTTGCTGGAAAGTTCTTGCCCACTTATTGTTGACGTGCAGTGTTATCTCAGTCACGTGTCCCGTGTCCCACACACATGGGGTTATTTCTGGGCCTTCCATTCTGTTTTATTCATCCACCTTTACACCAGTGCTACTTTGCCTTAATGATTATAGCTTTGTCGTAAGTGTTGATAATGCTCTAGAATCTCTTTAACCAATACTTGTTGCCTCTTGAGAAATTTCATGAGAGGGTATGTGGATGTGTGTGTTGGATTCGGAGTAGGGGAAGTGTTCAGGCACATAGCTGTATGGGGTGGACTGGTGTTTATGATTGATTTTTTTTTTCTTTTTTAGAATAGCTTTATCTTTACAGAATGGTTGCAGAGATGGTGCAGAGGGTTCCTTCCATACATAGCACACACCCTGTTTTCCCTGGTGTTAACACCTGCAGTTTACTCAAGTACATTTGTCATAACCAGTATTGATACTTTATTATTAACTAAAGTCTATACTCAGGCTTTGTTATTTTTCCCTTATGATCTTTTGGTGTTCTGGGGTCACATCCTGAATGTCACATCACATTTAATTCTTATGTCTCCTTAGTTCCTTTAGGCTATTTTAGTTTCTTAACCTTCCTTTGTTTTTGATTATCTGAGCAGTTTGAGGCATCCTGGTCAGGCATTTTGGAGAATATCTCTGAATAAGGATGTATCTGATGTCTTTCTCATGGTTACACTGGTGTTTTATGTGTTGGGGAGGAAGAGCATGGGTAAAGTACTTTTTTATTACTGTATTGTAAATGAAACGTGGCGAGGGCTATCATTTCAGGGGTTCATGCTGTCAGCATCACTTACCAATGATGATACTGACCTTGACCATCTATCTGAGGTAGTGCTTGTCAGGATCCTTTACTGGAAAGTTACTAGCTCAACCCCCGTCACTCCTTCTCCTCTCCCTCCCCCTCCTTGCTCTTTACTGGGAAGTCTCTGTGACCAGCCTACTCTAGGAGTGAGAATTGTGATCTATCTTACTTCCTTGAGAAAAGAGTAGCTATGTAGGTTATTTGGAATTCTACTTCGGCAGGTGAAATTTACCTCATCCCCACCTAAATTAACTTAGTCATTTATTTATATCAGTCTGGACTCATAGAATTTATTGTACTTTGGATTGTAATGCAACATTGTCTCAGCTAATCTGTTGCTCAAATTATTCCAGCTTTGGTCACTAGGAACTTTCTTTGGCCTGATAACATTTGGGTTTTTGAGGGCTTCTTTCCTTATTGGCCCGAAATGTGCTCAGTGCTCATGATGTCTGTTTTATGCTCCAACTCCCTAGGTAGCTACTTCCTAAAGGAGTCCTTGTTCTTTATTAGAGATTGATGTTTAGAAATCAAGATCTGGGCTAGATTTGCACATTATCATTGGGGTATCTTTGGTTCTGGACCTTTGAATGAACAGAGCTAGGAGATGCGTGTGTGTGCCAACTACTTTGTGTGAACACACATCTGTAATTATTTCTGTATCTATTCACCTGAATCTGTATTAAGATAAACATATGTTTATGTTGATACCTCTGACTGTAATCCAGAATCACATGGCTCAATCACATGGGTGGGGGCAATATTTTCAAAAGTCATCAACCTAGTGTATGATTAAACAGGTGGTAGGCTTTTGTTCCTGGAGATTTTCTTGCAAGATGCAATTATCTTTCTCTTTTCCTTGCCCAAAGTTTCAAAATGTAGCTTCTATGAAGAATTCTCAGTGATTACTTTCTAAATGACACAATATTTACTTACATTTATATGCTGTTCACTTAATGGACTAAAAAACAAGTTAATCATCATCACTGCCAACCCTACTGAATGCTTACTGTACTACCATAGGTAAATTATGCTAATCCTTACAAGCGTTATTATCATTCTCTCATCTTTTTAGTAAAGACACTGAAGCACAGAGTAAGTTAAAGAGCAGCTAAGAGGGCAGAGGGCCTAACTTTCAGCCCCCAGAGTCTGTCTTAGAACCAATGTTCTTGACTATCATGCTCAACTGTATTTCAAAAGAAGTATGAGCAGGATCCAGGAAGGTGAAAAATTTCCAAACTACCAAGGGACAATGGCCCAAAGGATTTGCAGTTAATGACTTTGTTCCAGTAGTTTTCTCTGGCCTCTCAGAGGTCTCCCAAATTTCTGTCTTATTGAGGGGTGAGGGTGGGGGTAATCAGCAAGAATGACCAAGTTCCCCTCAAGAAACTATCTGCTCCGTCCTCATTTGATCCAAGTTCTGACATTTTTTTTCATGAGAAATAATCCATTTAAGTCTCTGTGGAGAACCTGACTCGACTTGTTTGAACTTGACACCAGGAATTTGGCCCCAGGTGAATAGCTGTTAAGCACACTAGTTATTAAGCAAGCAAGGCCCCATGGGAACTGAAATTCTTCCCAGGGTACACATGTCAAGTGCTTAAACTGTAAGCACAGAAATCATTGTAAAGTGTTTTTGTCCAATTAGATATTTACTGTGAAGGTGGTAATTACTGTTCCTTAAAAAAGGAAAAAAGTTCATTTTAGTTCTAGTTCCATATCACAGGTAAGCTATACTAAGTGTCTGTAAGAACTAACACGTGAAACAGATTTTCCTGCTTTAATTACTGCTAAAACAGTTGTCTCATCTGTGTGTTATACAAATATCTTGCATATTTAGAGAAAATATGAGCTGATGGGAGCACAGCAAACCCTGATTTATTCATTTCAGTGGCTGTTTGAGAGGGTGAGGAAAATTCTGAGTCTGCTGCATGGCTCACAAGAGCCTTTGCAAACAGCCTGTAGCCTTCCTCTGCTGGATTTTGATGGAATGTTGTGAATAATTTCCATTGATTTTGGCGAGAGTATGTTAAACATGTGGGATGGATTTTGACAAAAAATAATCTCACCAGACATTTAACAGCCGTCTCCTTGCCGTCTTGCTGCTTTGCTGCTTATTCATGGCAACTTAGTGGGTCTTTTAAGCTTAACCTTAGAAGGGATTGTGGCTAGAGAAGAGTGAAAAGGTAGGTCAAAGTTTTAAAATGTAATTGTAGCTGTTGTATTCTAAGAGTTTGACAGACTGTAAAATGCTTGGTCACTGCTACGGTGATATCACAGAGATACAGTATTCACAGTAACACATACATGAACCACCAGAAAATTTCTGCTGGGAAGAGTTCACAAAGCCTCTATTTATCACCTATAAAGTGTATATTTTATTATGCACTAGGTATGGCCAGATTTCCAAAGTTACAACTTCACAGTATCTGATTATGAATGGAATAGACTGCAAAAGTATCACAATATTTTATACTTTAAAAGAGCTATTTTCAAGCTATAGAATGCATGAGAAACTTGCATTAATAAATGCATAATTCTGGGACTTGCCTGATAGACATTCTAGGTCAGTAGTTCTGGGGTCCAAACATTTTCCCTCTTAACAAGCACCCCGTGGCCCTGGGATAGGTGGCCTGCAGGAGACACCTGAGAAATGATGTGCTAAAGGATCCATAGCACTCTCTGTGGTTATCTCGAGAGACTTAGCTACGATTGTTACATGACAGGGGTAATCTCTGGGTGTCTGTCCTCATTTTATCTCTTTGTCTTTAGCACCAAAGTGGTTTTTGTTTTTATCTTATGTTTAATGTTCCAAGAAGATGAAAAATTTTCTGTACCTGCTCCAAGATATCTGAAACTTCTTAGAAAATGTGGCTGTTCTGCAGTTGGCCTTGAACTCTTGGGAATTATCCCACCCTTGGTGTCTACACGACTTCCTTTCCATGCTCCAACATTGCAGTTAGTGAACCTTTTCATCTAGGACAAGCTGACAAGGAATTCTATGACTTTGACTTTTATGTAAATTTCTTCAATTAATATTAGGGAAGCCCAAATTATCTATTGAATAACTTCACCTAAATATATATAAATAGCAATTAGAAAAGCAAATAAAAGGTAAGACCCTCTTTATAATAACTATACTAATATGAAATACTAACTACTAGACCTTTTCAGGAAGGGGGTATCGTGTTTAAAATTTCAAATTTTAGATATGAACTCAGCACTTATGAGGAAGAACTGTACATATAAAACCTTACAACTTTATGGTTGTGCATGACAAAAGACTTAAGCGAATAAAAATGTGTACTTTCCCCGTGGATAGGAAAATTCAATATTACAAAAATTCAATTTACCATGGAGATTCCAGTTGGGCTATCAAAATACTATTTTAAAGTTTTACAAATTATCCTAAAATTCATCTAGAAAGATAAATAGGCAAAAAGAATTACTGTTGAATAATTAATAGATACTGAAAATACCTTTTGATGGTTTAGTGATAAAGCAGTATAACATTGTCACAGAACTAGACAGAAATCAATAGTCAGACTAGAGGATTAAGAAGTACAGTGAGATACATAGGAATATTTAGTAGATGACAGAGATGGCATTAAGTCTTATAAAGGGATAATTCAGTATTTGGATATGCCCTTGAGCTAGTCATAGTGAAAAATGAGAAAATAAAGTCCAAGATGGAATGAGGATTTAAATGTAAAATAACAAAACCATAAAACTTAGAAAAAGCAGATGGATTTTAAAAATAATCTTGGAGTTGAAATAGGCGTTTAATCATAATATAAAACTTCCATGCCACAAAGGAAAATAATCAGTCAGGTTCTTTAAAAACTTCTAGGTGGCGAAAATGCTATAAACAAGATATAGATACAGACAATGTGGAACATATATTACAACAGGATAATTTCCTTACAAATAAGAAACAACATCCAACCAACAAAGGGCAGAGACTATGTTCAAGAGAGGCACAGGTGTGGCTTCTGAAAAGTTGCTCACCAACTTTGGGATTAAGTTTCTTGGGATGGGTGTCAGGTGTTTCCTCAGGGAGAGAGGACTTTAAACCGTGATGGCTGACCCTCCCAGGTGGCACAACTGGCTGGGGCGCAGCACTGCAAGCGAGCTGCAGCTGCTTCAGTGTGAGTTCGATCCCTGCCCCGGAGGTGACCCACATGGCGCAGCAGACCTCTCCTGTCTCATGGGCTGCTCCCCTCATCAGTGTACTTCATCGATCTGCCTGTTCTGCTCCCCACTCTATCTCTGGTAAATCCTTTCACTGCCCCTGCACCTCTGACCTGTACCCCAGTTCTGTATGCATAAATAAATAAATCTTTTTTAAAAAAGTGATGCAATTTTATTTGAGGGTTGATTTATGGCAATTACATATTTCATGAATTGGCTGACAGAGTGAGGGTAAACTGAAAGTCGTCCTGGGCCATAAAGCGAGGGAGTAAGTCAGATGAATATATGAGGTCCCTCAAGTTTTGGAGTAGGTTGAGCTTCTTGTTTCCTTGTTTCTTCTGTGAGTCATTTCCTCAATTTTTCTGCCATTCTTTAAGAAATGATGCCATGCAACCATCTTGGCCAATGGAACTTTGTTTAAAGATGAAATAAATAAGCATTCTGCAGAACTTACTATAGGTCAGGTATTACTTTGCAGCCTCAACTTATTTAGTACTTAAAATTGATATGAAGTACATACCCCATCTGGTGGAATGTGGGGCATAGGATCTGAGAAAATAGACATTAATAAGGAGAGAATAGTGTCACTACTGTGAGCAGCACACTTGAACTGCCTTTCTCACATCAGGTACTAACTAGATCACTTGTGAAAGATTGAGAACCAAAATCTATGACTAGAACAGGACCTTTCTGCCAAGGTGTGTGTGTTTGGGACTTGGGGGCTTAATGAAAGTCATCTATTTCCATTGACCTTCAGAAGGAACAGCTAGCCCGAGGAGAACATTATTCCACTTTTAGCCTGCTGATTTCCTCCTTCCCTCACAGGTACCTGTCTTCCTCTCCTCCTGCCCTCATGGAGGACATTGTGGGGAATCAAATAGGCCTGGAATTAGGATGGGTCAGCTGCCACGTTGCTGAGTTACATCCACCACCAACAATACAAAGACCCGTAGTGAGCAGTACAGCCTGTTGAAAGCCCTGGAGCCCACAAGAATGTAATTTCCTGACCTCGCCCTCCCACCCCCTGAGCCTCTGAGTGCTGGGCCAGCTCAGACCTCTGCCTGTGTACAGGACACACCGTGCTCCTGCGTGCACCATCCCGAAATATAAGTTGGTTAACAACAGTCTCTAGGAGGACACTCCTTATTTGTTTTGTTTTCACCCCTATTTGGGAGGGTCGGTGAACTTCTGACCCAACTTCTACCCAGCACTCTCCATATTTGCCCTTAAGTCCTCATGTTCCCTCCTCTACTTAAGTTCTTTCTGCTGAAGAAAGCTTGGGGTGATTGTGTCATTAGTCTTTTTTAAAAGATTTATTTATTTATGCATACAGAACTGGGGTACAGGCCAGAGGTGCAGGGGCAGTGTGAGGATTCGCCAGAGACAGAGCGGGGGGGCAGATTGACGAAGTACACTGCTGAGGGGAGCAGTAGGCAAGACAGGAGAGATCTGCTGTGCCATGTAGAACCCACACTGATGCGGCTGTCAGCTTCGCAGTGCTGCACTTTAACCTGTTGCACCACCAGGAAGGGCCCTGTCATTTAATCATTTAACAGATACTTCTGGTTGCTCCTTGGGTGCCAAGCACAACATGTTAGGACCCTAGTGCACTAAAACAAAATCCATGGCCCTCATCTTAAGAAATCTACAGCCTATTTCAGAAGACAGCGTGACAGCGTGACACTGTCGTGTTAGAGATTACAAAGGATCGTCAGGGAAGAAGGTCAAGGAGGAACAAAAGCACCCACTGGGAGGTGGGGACTCTCCACTGGGTGCAGCAGAAGACCACAGTAAAACCATTCAACTCTTGCCCCTGACCCTGAATATGGCCTTTTCGATGAGCTTTAAATTCACTACTTCTCTGCTGAGGGAACTGGAGCCGCCTATTGTCTCCAGCTCTCCTATTTCTCCTGTTGGCTCTGGAGGGAACCCAGCCCGGTTCAGAATCCCATTTTCCATGCTGACCCTCCTCCTGCCCTAGCTGACTGGCAGCTGCTGCTCTGAGCTGGGTGAAAACTTCAAATATTCAAGAAAGAAGCCTGGGTGACTTATGCTGCCATGGCAGGGTCAGGCAGAGTAGAACCCACTCCTGAACCCACTCCTGAACGGGCAACTGTTGCAGAGGGTCAAAACTCCAAGACTACATGGTCCAGCTGGTTTGCAGTGATTCTTCTGGGAGATTTCTGGGTATACTGACTATCTATCATCGTAGCCTAGAAAGTCTAAATATATTCTTTCCCATCAAAATGGACTAGCTGTGTGCTTACAACTTGGCTTGGGTGAACCAGCACCAATATCTTTCACTGTGCCTGGCATATGGCAGACTCTTGCTAAGCATTTGTTGAAAAAAATGAGCACAAGTCATTGGATGCCACAGTCTCGCTAGTCATAACTATAGAAGGGTGTGATGTCAGGCACCAGCCCCCCGGGTTTCCTGCAATGGGTCTCCCTGAAGTGCAGCTGGACTTCCTAAAGGCCGCTATTTTACATTATTTGCAAGAGAATCCTAAGTAAATTCTGATCTGTAATTGGAGTTACACATTTGGTCCCAATAGCAAGCTTCTGACACCAACTGGATGTCCGGCGATTCCATTCATTTTGACACAGATCCCACAATGAAGGCCTCTACCCCATGAGGCTACTCTCTACCTCTCAGATGCCAGCTACAAGTCGTGGGTATCTCCAAGTTACCCACAAGCAGGCCACATGTTTAGAGGAACTCACGCTGCCCCTCCCCCAGGTTTGATAATTCCTTGGAACATCAGAACTCAGGCAAGCGCTGTGTGAATGATTACAGTGTGCCTGTGAAGGTCACAACTCCGATGAAGGAAATGGAAACAGTGCCTAGGGGAAGGTCTGGGTGGCATGCAAGGTCTGTGGGCACGTCACCACCCGGCACCTCCTTCTGTTCATCAACCCAAAGCTCTCTAAGCCTTGCACCCAAGGGTCGTTTATTGAGGCTCACTTAGTCACGACTGACCACATCTCCTGCTTCCCTCCCCTCCTCAAGGCTGGAGAGCAGGACTGAACAGTCCATCTCTCCGATCACGTGGTTAGCTTCCTCTGGCACAGCTCTAATTCTGAATCTTTCTAGAGGCCCCATTAGAAATGTAAGTATGGGGCTCTGTGAATACAAAGCGCACACCCATCATTCAGAAAATTCATGATTAAGAGCCCTGAGCCAGGGAAAATATCAAGTACATATTTCTCTTACACCGCAGCAGTAGGAACATATTGTCAAGCAGAGAGTAACTGACTGGTCCTTCTAATCCCAGTTCATATTAGAGGGCATTTCACAGTCCCTCCAGCCTCTCAGGCTGAAAACCTGTTCTTTATGATAGGAGATGCTGCTTTCTGCCTCCGCCATGACTCCAAGGCAGCTGATAGCCAATAAGAGGATGCTTTGAACCTTGAACCCCACATATACCTTGTAAAGATGGGAAGCATTGCTTCTGGGCACCAATTGGGTGGTTGTGTTGTGAGGGCCTGGAGTTTAGGCCCTGTCCCCATTCCTGATTCACTGTGTCCATCATCGGCAAGTCACTTATTAAACAAGAGGACTAGAGATCCACTTTTCCTATCTCTCCATTTTAAGGTCCAGCATGGTAGACGGAGATAAGTAGCTCCTCTTCACGTTTCTCCTCAGGATGGGTATTTAGATTATGTTGCAGTAATTTTGTTCTTGCCTTAGTCTGGCCACTCCTTTCTACTCCCCTGTCCCCTTGTCCCACGATGGGGCTAAGGAGAGAGAACTAAGGAGCGCTGTCTGTATGTGTGACCTTCTTTCAATTGAGGAGTCCCTGAGGAGTTTCCTTGATTGCCACCTGCGCCTCCACCCCCAGGTAGAGATTAGCAGGCCACAGCCTGTCTTATCTGCCCCATATTTGGGCAGAGATGAGCCCCCCCCCCAACACCCTTCTGTTTGTGGTTTGATAAAGACTGCCAGGAAAATATAAAAAATAGGGTAGTAGGGCAAACTGAACTTATACGGGTCCTTTTCTGGAATGTTTCAAATGTAAATTTCATTGCCACCCAAAAAAGCCCTTTTCTATTTTTTTAGTATCTAGGGAGGCCCTTTACAGAGCAGTAAAGAGGGAAGAATCCTGAGCATAGATTTTCCCCAATATATCTTAAGAAAAATCATGAAAGGACAGAGTTCATCTGACATGGTGCGGGAGGCTTATTCTCTAGTCCAAGCCTGTGATAACCTTCCTTAATATGGTAGACTCCACCCAGGCTCTTTCCCATTAATGTGTTCATATTGCCAAACTAGAATTTTCCTAGTAACTTTATACACCTCTTGAAACCATTTATGAGGTATTTGGAGGGGGGAGAGGAGACAAGCTGGTGAGAGGTGAATACAACCTTCACCGTCTTCCCAACTTTCGATTTTCTGGCCACCACATTTTCTCTTCTCTAGCCTTCCTTTGAGCCAGCTTCATATTATCTCCTGCCCACAGCCCTGGGGGAGCTGCCAAATTCTTCTCCTCGCTCCCCCACTCTTAACTCATTTTGTGCACTGTTTCTCTCCTGTTGTGTGGCCCCTGGGTGCCCTCCTGCCACTCGCCTTGTTCCTGCTCTCCCTCCTGCTCTCAACTGGTCTCTGACCTCCTCCCCAGGCAGACACCTGCCATTCACCTGCCTGTCCGTGTCACACCCAAGGCAGTGTTGTGCGAAACTGACCCCTAATGGTAGCTGGGTATGATGGTCAGGCTGTTGAGGACATGTCATCGGGGTCCTTCCTAGCCTTCCTGCCACACTTAGCTGACATTTCCAGGATCTTCCCTTGATCAAATGCATCACTTTCTACCCATCTCTGTTCCTGAGCACTTTATGATGCCTTTATTCCCCACATATGGCTGATGTTAATAGTTTCGTGGGTGAAGGGATTGTGGATGTGTTCCTTTGTGTTCTCAAATGTAGATTCCAAAGACAGGGACAGCATTTTCTCAGGCACCTACAAGGACAGGCATACAGTAACTACTCAATAAGAATTTGTTGAATGAATTAATACACTCCCAGAGAGTAGGAATGGTATCTTTTTTTTTTTAAATATATCCTCCACAACTTTTTAATTTAAAATTGGTTAATAAGTATCTTTAGAAATTATTCATTTTAATAGAATTGAAAAAGTTGAAATCAACCCTAACTTTGAATACTGGAATGTATACTGTAATACTCAACATGACTTTTCCCACTGTCCTGGAAGTCTTTCTTTCTGCAGACTGGGGCACTCTCTTATATTTGCATGTCTTGTATCCATGGATGCCAGAGGACATCCGTGGTTTACACTTTGAGAGTGTCACCCAGGGTAGTTGTTTTTCTATGGGAAAATAAAGGAGATGCTTCCACATAAGCTTTTTTTTTTTTAAAAAGATTTGTTTATGCATGCAGAACTGGGGTACAGGCCAGAGGCTCAGGGTGAGAGGATTTACCAGAGACAGAGTGGGCAGCAGAACAGGCAGATCAACGAAGTACACTACTGAGGAGAGCACCGAGCAAGCCTGCAAGGAGAGGTCTGCCGCGCCATGTGGATCACCTCCAGGGCGGGGATCGAACTGGCACTGATGCAGCTGTGGCCAGCTTGAGAGCTGTGTGTGTGTGTGTGTTTCTTGGGGTTATTTATATTTTACAAACCATAATTCATTTCTGCCTGGGTTTGGCCTTTTTTGCAGGGAGGTTCCCTTGAAGGATGCTAAGGAATATGCGGAGTCCATAGGCGCTGTGGTGGTTGAAACAAGTGCAAAAAATGCTATTAACATCGAAGAGCTCTTTCAAGGAATCAGTAAGTACCTGAAGTTGTGTTTCCAGCTCAGCTTACATTTTTATGCTTCAAAGGCAAAAATGTAGAGCCCTGAAAATGAACTTTTCCTCTGTGATTTTTGTCCGGTGCCATGGTATAAAACTGAGAAGCATGCACTTGTAGGTTTCCGTAACTCTGTGCTTTAACTGTTGACTATGTTTTGAGAATCAAAATGAAGTAACACTAATGCAAATAAAAGTTTAATTTTAAAATGATCCCACAACATTTAATGTTAGTATATTGAGGGGTACAAAAATAAAATAATGAGATAAGATTGGGGAACTAAAGTTACTTGTTAAACTGAGTGAGTCCAGGCAAAAAAAGAGAGAGAGAGAGAGAAGCTTTTAGAATTTCTTTTACTTGGGTGATGGTCAATAAAAAATTGTGTCTCTACCCCATCTAACTTGAAATTGGGTATTGAGTAGAAAGACCATTTGTAAAGACTTTCCTCATTTCTGATAGGTGTATAATTAATGGCAGGTGATAGCTGCCTTCTTTGTTTTCATTTTGGGATTTTATTGTCTTCCCTATCTTTACCTTGGTTCCCCACAAATGACCTTTCTCAAACAGCTGTTCCCCAACCATGGATGAGTAGACTTCACCTTCACAATTTCTCTGGTAGTGACAGTGCTGGGTCCCCTCAGAGAATTACCTGCTAATAGCCATCTTGGGAAACTATCCTGAGCACCTTCAAAGCATGATTTCAGACTTTACAAGAAATGTAAGTACCAAGTGAGGTGCTGGGACTCCAGTCTTGGGGTTTTCACCCTAGGAAATGTTGAACCTCCAAACAGTTGGCTGTTGTCCATAAGCCTCTCAGCTGCAGACAATTCCAGAAGGGAGTTCCACAAGGAACTGATGGTTTGATCGCTCTTCTGCCTGAGGTCATCATTGGCATTGATCTCAAAGTCAGTCTGTCCTTCCCAGAACAGATTCAACTTCCTTTTAACTGGTTTTGGTTCACTACTTTAGACTCTGAGAACACGCAGCCTGGAATATTTTGTTTGTTTCTTTTGGCTTAGAGGACCATTTGCTGGAGTTGGGGAACGCTGACATATGATATGTACATTATACAGAAAGTCACACAAGAACTTAGCTCAACTCTCCACTACCCCCAGGACTTCTTGATCACTGGGGTCCCCACCAGAACCCCTTGATTCCTGCCTCAGAAGGATTCATGTGCCTGCTGTTATTTTATACTCTCAAAGGAAGTTCCCTCCTGGGGGGCGGGGGGGTAATTGTTAAGCGCCCCATACAGCTATGGAACTGCTGACATCTGAGAGTTTGGCTTGAACCACAAAGTTCATGTTTCTGCAGACCAAACTCATTCATTTCTGATAGTGTTTGCCCTTCCTTGCCCACTATCGAACATTTCGCTTTTGTACGTAGTTTTTGTTAAGTAGTTTGATCAAACCAGGTAGCTCCTCAGCCCATGGCACTCACACCTTTTCCCTGTGTGGTCCTTCTAGTTTCCAGAATCCAGCTTTGGCCCTTACGAGGCAGACCCTGTGGATAGCCCTGTGCCCTTTTCAGTATTCTATATTCCCAAAATTCAGTTTGAAGTTTCTGCAGGAACTAGGAGATTTTCAGAGATTTATGCAAATTATTAATAAAATAAAAAAGGGTATAAACACCAGAAAGAGAAAAACAAGCCTCAGCAGCCAGTATTAATACCTGAACTTGAAAGACAATTCTTTGTGGGAGTCAGCTAATATACAGCCCTTCACACATATGTGAGCTTCATGGCTGAAAGGCATGGGAACTTTGTATGAGGAATTTCTAAGCTCCCGGGGGTCCACTTCATTTAAGATAAAATGAATGCTCTGTTTACAGTATGAGGTAGTTATGACTTCAAGTAATTAATGCCTTTATCACTTGTAGGACATTTGTAGGACACCTCATCTTCCATGTCAAACGGTCCTTTGTTTCTGTTTCATTCGATTTCATTCTTTATTGCCTTAGCAAAGAAGCCTGTAGACACCATGTGTGGGTTCTCTATGGACAGATTCCGGTCCGCACTGCAGCGGTCCCGGTCTCTCAGCCTTTCAGGTGGATTTATTTAATGTGGCGTGTTCAGCTTAATTACTGGTTCATTGAAGACACGGTGCCAAGTATGCCTAAGTAGATTGCAATAGACGTTTCATTTATTTCCTTTTCCTTTTTCCTACTTGTATTACATGTGTTCCTCCCCGAGCTCAAAATAGAATGAGATATTGCTGACACCTTTGCTCCCCAAAGCACTGTTCCAGAGGCAGAAGGCCCTGGGAGAAAGGCTGCAATTAAAAATCAAAAAAGATTAGTGAGAATTAAAGCCCTGTAAAAAGTTGTGCATAAACAAGATGACTTCATATTGATTTGGGTGAAGAGACACAGGTTTTTCTTTTACATTCCCCAAGTGTTTCTAAACCAGAAATGAGGCAATTGTGTTGATTTGAATGTGAGTTAACATATTTCCTAATTGAAATTGTTTACTTGAATTTTATCAATTTATAATGACTTGAAGTCAACCTGTGACAGGTTGAGCAGCCACCCTGTCTTCAGTGCTTTCTGCACAAGCATCCCCACAGAGCATGGTGAGCTCACTGGCATTTCCCCAACACCTTTGCTTAGTCACGTTTGGGACCTGCCTTACCCACTGCGTGTGGCTCTGTCTCTTCCATGTGTCCATCCAGGGTTGTTCTTTTTTCTCTCTTGGGTTCTTACACCTTTCATTTGAGCATTCAACTTTTTCTCTTTGAGTTAAAATCTGAGGTGAAAAATTCTTGGCCAAAAACATAAATTGTACATTTGAATTTTTAAGTTGGTTTTTGAAACACAAAGACTGTTCTGCAACTGTTAACGAATTCTGTTGTCAAGAATCAAACCCAAATCTCAATGGTCTCCTTTAAGAATCGCCCTCACTGCCAACTTGAAGGCAGTTCACAGAACTCAGATGACAGTGTCTGCTCTTCTGTGGCTTTTCTTTTTCCTTCCTTCATCCATTTGCTTTTCTGGCAAAGCAAATGATGTTTTTCCTTCCTTACCTGTGAACCTGAATTCCTTCAAGGTCCAGTTCAAATCTCTCCCATCAATAATGCTTCATCTACCCCAACTCAAGTGTATGATGCCTGTGGCTTATTTATTTATTTATTTATTTTAATTTATTCCATCCTATTTTCCATGCAGCTGAGACTAATGATCACGTTAGTGCTGAATTCGGGGTTTTGAATTTGAATCTTCTCATCTGATGTCTGAGGAGGTAATATATCATTAGGTTCATCAGATCAAGTGAAAGGTAGCCACTTTTCTGTTGGATAACACCAGCCAGTTGGACAGCCCTCATTCTCTTCATTTATTCAACAAATGAATTTTGTGATTTGTGTGTGTGTGTGTGTGTGTGTGTGTGTTTGTCGAACACTTAGGACAAACAAAGCAACAGCTGGGTTCTGAGACAGGCAGTGAGCACAGTCAATTAGGTGATAATTACACATTGTAATAGATGCTGAGATGCAAAAGGAGTAGGATCAAATAGGGCCAGGGGCATAGTGACACATGGAGATTTGACATTGAGTGGGGAGGTGTACCCAAGAAAATTATTTTAAGTTGGACATAAAAAATGAGAAGCGACCGCCTAGGCCAAGAGCTTGGGAAGAACTGTTAGTACAAGAAGCCTGTGTTGAGTTCTTGGGGCAGGAAGTGGTGTAGTGCTAGTAAGGAGGAGACAGAGAGCCTGTGGGCTGCAGGGCTTGAGCCTCAGCCAGGTCACATATGGCCTTGTAAGGAGAAGGAGGGGTAATGTTTTGAATGCATATGGAAGCCCCTAAACTCTGTGAAGTTGGGGTATGGTGTGCAATGTACTCTGACAAAAAGATCACCCTTACAGAATGTATTGGGAAGAGGAAGTTTGGAGAACACTCAGCCCCATCAAGATGCTTTGTGGTAATCTAGAACACAGTTGGCTTGCACCAGAGTGGAAAGAAGAGGATGTGAATTTCAGAAATCTTTTGGAAGTGGAACCAAAACACTGGGTAATAGTTGCAAATGAGGAACTAGAACAAAGTACATTCCCAGGGTTCCATTTCCTGGAATGAGGAAAATTGGCACAAGAGCAAGAGTTCCCAGACTGCATTTGTTGTGAGCCTGGCAGATTCTGGAACATGAGAAACACAAATTTAGGGTCATGGGTTTTAATTTTCCAACTCAAATAACTTTTAAAAAAAAATTCCCTGTGAGCTAAGAGAGGTGAGGTTGCAGGCTCCCTAGAAAAATTTCTGATAAGGCATCCTAGGCCAACAATTTTTTTTAATGCTTCCTGTAGAAAAACACAGGCTTTTTCCTGAAAAATTGCACCTGGAGACATTATATTAGGGTTTGCTCTTTCGTTAGTCTGTTTGTTGTTAGTTGGAGAACAAGGTGAGAAATACTTGTTTTGAAGGTGAATATAATTAGAGACACAAACATACTGGTTTGGAAAAATGAGAATAGATTGCTCTTGCGAAAGACAGAACTTTTTTTTTTAAAGTTTTATTTATTTATACATAACTGGGGGACAGGCCATAGATTCAGGCGGTGAAATGATTCACCAGAGACAGAGTGGGGAGAAGAACAGGCAGATCGACGAAGTACACTGCTGAGGGGAGCAGCGGGCGGGTCAGGAGAGGTCTGCCGCATCATGTGGATCACCTCCCGGTCAGGGATAGAACTCATGCTGAAGTGGCTTTAGCTTCTTAGTGCTGTGCTTTAACCCACTGCACCACCAGGGAGGGCCTGAAAGACAGGAATTTAAGACTTGGGTAGTCCCCATGTCTTGTTTGGTAATCATTTGTGCATATCGTGATAACTATTTTAATTACACCAGAGTTTTGAAATTCCCTTGGTAGAAACTTTTGGTTTGAGACAGGTTAAAGAAATTTCCCAAAAAAGCAAAACAAAATGTTTGTAAATTTTATACTAGTAGAGTAAGCTTCAAATGAAGGTAAGGTTAACCATTGAAAGATAGGAAGAGGACAAAGACAAAGCCTGTTGCTTTTTTACCACCCAAAATGCTAATTTAGCAAATGCAATAATAGGAGATGTCTGGGAATTAATGTAGTTTCAGAATATGAGCAAGTTGGCTGTCAAAAGCACTAAACATGTCTATCTTTTATTCCAGCGATTCTAAGAAGAAATTAGCCAGGTGTGTAAAATGTAGTAATAAAAATATTTGACACATAGCAAGTTCTCGTTTTGCTTATATTGATTTATTCAAGAACCATTTATGAAATGGCAGTGTTGTCATCCCAGTTTACATATGAGGAAACTGAGGCAGGGAGAGGGCTGTAGCTTGCTCTGGATCATTAATGAGAGGGCCAGTAAGCCAAGGCCAAGACAGGAAATGACTGTGCCAAAGTTGGGAAATAGTTTTTAAAATCATGACATATCAGCATAAACTGGTGGTTAAAGTTGATGATATACATCTGTTTTTACTGGCATAAACAGATAAATTGTTGAGCGTGAAACAAAAGTTAGAGTGGTTTGTAGACTAATTTCACAAAGTACGAGCCATATAACATGTAGCAGTAAAGGACACAAGCATGTTGAAATGTTAGCAGTCAGAATTTCCTGATGGTAAGATTCCGGGGAACTTAAAAAAAAAGGACTTTATTATGGAAAACTTCAAGCATACATACCAGTAAACTGAATAATAGACTAGATTTATGCGCTCATAACTCATATCCAAGCTGATTTCATCTCTACTGCCCACTCTGCCATCCCAGCTGCTATTCCCTGCCCCCCATCATATTAAATCACCTGTAAATATTTTCAGTATGTAACTCCCTTTTATAGAATAACAATTATATTATCACATTACTAATCATAACACTGTTATTATTATAATAACTGTCATCAAATAACCAATGTTCAGATTTCCAAATAGCTCATAATTACCATATTTTCCGTTTCCATTTATAGTTCATTTGAGTCGGGATGCAAATAATTCCACACATTGTGATTAGCTGACAAGAATTTTCAACTCTCTCAAACAGTAGATCCCCTTTCTACCTTTCTCCTGTATGCCTCATGCAATGTACTTACTGTAGAAATTAAATCATTGTTCTAACAGAGATTCACACAGTATGGATTTTACTGTGTTCCTTTTCAGTGCTGAATGATATTCCATCACATGTATAATTTGGCTTGTTATCTATTCAGGTCATTTTCAGTTTTGAATGTTTACAATTAAAGGTTGTTGTGATGCTATTTGTACAATCTTTGTATGGAAAATATCCAGGAATGAGAAGCTGGAATATCTGGTAATGTTTCACTTTTTAAGAGACTGTCAAATTTTTTCAAAGTGGTTTTGTTCTCCAAAGTGGTTTTGACATTCCCTACCCCAATTCCTACCACAGAGCCAGAATAACACCAGTGGCTCCATATCCTCACCGATACTGGATCTAGTCAGTTGAATAAATTTCAGCCATTCTAATGGGAATATAGGGGGATCTGCTTGTGTTTTTACATGTACCTTCCTAGTGACTAATATTCTTGAGTGTTTTTTATGTGTGTATTTTGAGCCCTTCTATCTCTGGTAAAGTGTCAGGTCAAAATTTTGCCCATTTTGTAAATTTCTTTGTCTTATTGTCAAGTCGTAAAGATTATTTATGTATTTTGAGTGTATGTTCTTTATCAGGTAATTGTTTTTCATATTTTTTCCCCTAGACTCTGGGTTATTGTCTTATTTTCTTGACAATGTCTTTGGAAGAGCAGAGATTTTAAAAATTGATGAAGTTTAGTTTGTTAGGGTTTTCTCTCTTGTGTCTTGTAATTTTTAAATCTTAAAATAGAAAAATAAAGGGATATATCTGTATATTATCCAATGATTAAAAAGAAGGGGAGACAATCAAGTCGTGAAAGACTTGGGTGAATCTTAAATGATTACTGCTAAATGAAAGAAGCCAAGCTGAAAACACTAGGGTATCTCAACTATGAGACACACTGCAGAAGGATTACTGTGGAGACAGTAAAAGGGCCTGTGGTTTCCAGGGGTTGAGGGAGGAGGGATGACTAGTCACCACACAGGACCTTCAGGGCACTGTAATTATCCTGTACAGTAATACAAATCCATAGAATGTGCACTACCAAGAGTGAATACTAATTTAAACTATAGACTTTCATTAAACACAATGATCAAAAATAGCTCATCAATAGTAACTATTCCACATTTCGTGCAAGATGTTAAAAATCAGGGAAACAGAGATGGTGTGAGGAATATAAGAACTCTAAGCTCATTTGCTTTTGTAAACATAGAACTGCTTCAAAATTAGTCTATAAAAAAGATAAGTAGGCCTCCCTGGTGGCGCAACAGGTTAGGACGCAGCACTGCAAGCTGGCCGCAACCACTTCAAGGTGAGTTCGATCCCTGCCCCGGAGGTGATCCACATGGCGCGGCAGAACTCTCCTGACCTGCCCGCTGCTCCCCTCAGCAGTGTACTTCATCAATCTGACCATTCTGCTCCACACTCTGTCTCTGGTGAATCATCTCACTGCCCCTGCACCTCTGGCCTATACCCCAGTTCTGTCTGCATAAATAAATAAATCTGTAAAATAAAAGAAAAAGAAAAGATGCCTTCTCATGATTATGATTTTTAAGTGATTTAAAGCCCTCCAGGTTAAAGATATTTGCTATTTTCCCCAAAACAAGTTCTCCTCCCTTATTCTCTCTCTCTCGGTGATAATCTCTGTTCCTTTATTTCCCTAGACTTCTCACTTTCTGTTTTTTCAATCTCTTGAACCCTGGAAGTGAACCCTCCCACTTCCAATCAGTCATCATCATAGCCTGCCAAGTGGCTTCTTATATTTTCCTTCTTCTTCTTCTTCTTTTTTTTTTTTTGCTTTCTAATTCCCTCAGCTGCACTTGAGGCACTCAGTGTCCCTGATCTGGACATTCTCTAAACCTCTGGACTGAATTCACGTCCCATCTCCCAAGCCATATGGTTCCACATAGATTGTTGGCTCATCCCTCAGGTCCAGGTTCTTCACTGTACTACTCAAGGTCAGATACTTCTGGTGTTTTCTTCCTCACTGCAAGAGGATAGTTAGAGGATATGGCCTCCAGTGTCCTTTGCCCCTATGCCTGCCTGTGTGTCTGTAGCTTCTCCTCTGTGCAAGCCTCTCCCTTTCTGGGCCAGTTTTTTCCTGCCCTCTTGTGTCTGTGCAAGTATCCTTTATTTTCTTCCTTTTTATAATAAACCTGCTCTTTTAGATATAACTAACACCTCTGTCTCGTGGAGAAACTTGCTCCCTGTTGCTGGAAGGGGAGTGCTAGTGAAATTTTTCCCCCCAGGTGACCCAAATACATCACTCTTGGAACCCTAGACCTCACCAAAACTGACTTCATTGGCCACCAAGGCGCCATCATGTTCTCTATCCGTAAGAAGAAGTCTTTGCTCACTGAGAGGCTTTCCTCATTTCTTCCCAACAGCTGGATTTTCTTCCCACCTCCATATTCTGCAAGTAGAAGTGAATGCCCTTCAGGGGGCTGTTTCCCGCTTCAAGTGTGCCTGCGACTACACACCCAAACCACAAGAATCGTCATGATATTTTTGGTCACTCTTCAAAAATAGTTTGACTTCTTTCTCATTTTCAGTTTCAGTTACTGCGGTTACTTAAGGAATTAAGCTTTTGCTCAAATCGAAGCTTTACGGACTTTTTAATTCTCGGGATGTTATTTTGTAAACACGTGATTTAAATGTGATGTGTGTGAATATACTTTCACTTTATTTTAGATAGTATAATTATTTTACTTTGATTAACAAAGCCACGATCACATAAATAATAATGGGTGTTTATATATATCATCTTGCGGTCAGAAATGTTTTAAACTCTAAGGATTTTTTTTTTTGCCAAAAACTGTATTGACTATGGTTTTAGACAAATGTGAAATTAACTTTATGCTTAATTAACTAAATTCTAATTGATTTTTAAAGAATAGAGAATAGGGCACATCCCTGGCACGCTTCCTGGGGCCAGTGGAAGGAAAGGAGGTTTCCTTTGGAAACCAGGGACCTCCTACTGCATAAGGAGGCGGGGAAGAAAGCCAACGGCAGGTGATTCAGGTGGTTATTTCTACTGATTTCATTTTTGAAGGCTTCGCATCAGAAGGTGCTCCATAACTATCAGTTAACCCGTCACAGCTTGATTCTTCTATCTTGGTAATCTTAACAGGTTAGAGGATTTCCCAGCCAGTCTTCCTCCCCTGGAGCAAAGGTGACAGTCTGGACAGACCCTCCAACTTCTGGAGAGAAAAGTTCTAGTTTCAGATAAAGGTCAACCCAAACTTGAGGAGAGATACGGAGAATGCCCTGCCGACTGCTGTATTTGGAATCTTAAGTTGCATATGAAGCTTTTCCTAAAGTTCAAAATTACACTCTGTTGTGGTTAATTTTTGTCTGTTTGGAGTCTTTTCTTTCCTTGAAGTTTCTTTCAGCAGTCCAAGCTGCCAAACAATTATCATGCGCCTTTTTTCTCATGGGAAATAACTGCCCTTGAGAAGAATGAATGGTTTGCTCCAATTCTTCAGGGTCTTTGGCTTACTCCGGCTTTTTGTTTGGCTCCATAGCTAATCTCTTCATCTGCTTTGGAAAGTTTCTCCTCTTTCTCTATGTGGTAATTTTACTCTCCTGTTAATTTCCTGTGAATTGTCATTTAATTTTCTTAATACAGTTCAGTTATTAAGTTTTTGCTCAGGTTTTGGGTTCACACTTTCAAACTGTATATTTTCTGACTACAAAGCTGCTGCTTCAGTCCTGGAGATGTAAAATACGCTCTGTAAGCTCTTCCTTTGCCTGGCCTACTTCACATAATTGAGTATAAATTTGGTTTCTTTCTGCTTTTAGGGTGTTTAAAGAAGCCTTTATCTAAGCAGCAGGAATCAGTTTTTCCACAACTCCTTTTGGTTGATTATAATTTTCTCATTCATTCTTCATTTCCAATTCCAAGTTATCATCCTCTGTTATTTCTTATGCAAGCACAGAAGCCCGGTCTTTAGGAAGTGTTCAGAGACTTGATCAGATTTTCTTTATCATAAGAACTTGTTCTGCATCGCTTTGTGGTTTTCAGGTGTTTTTATGTTTACTAAATTCACCTGTTTTTTCCATTCCCCACTCATTTCTACCTTCCTGAAGTTGGAAATTTTCATTCATGCATCTTTTATAGCTCTCTTAAGTCATTCTTCATTCATTTGAATATTTTACCGGTTATTTTGGCATCAGCTATTAGTGATTTGAGGATTTTTAAATCATCTTCTGGGGAATATGTCCTTTGACATATCTACCATCAAGTTATCGTGTTCAGATTTCTCTTTCCTAAACTTTTTCCTACAGAATATTTTATACCCAAATCCAGATTTAAACCTGTTCAACTCTTCATAGATTCCAGAAAGCTTTGTGCTTTTGTTGACTCCTTCTCAAAGATGGTATCCTTAAAATGAAGCCAGCTTGGAGAGGTCTTGGGTTCAGAGAGCAGGGTCCTTGGGTTACCTCTTGGAACAGTTTCACCTGAGCTTCTCTTTCAGTGGTAGGTGGTGAGTTTTCTCGTTGAGTTATATCAAAAAGGGCAGGCTTATTATAAAAGGGAAAGGAGAGTAAAGGACACTTATACAGACAAGAGTGGGCAGAAAGCTGCCCCAGAGAGACGGGTTTGCGCAAAGAGAGGCCTGCACAGTCACAGGGGCGGTCCTGGAAGGAGAGCTGCTCTGCCGCTTTGCAAAGGGAGGTCGGTGGAGAGATGCACCTGCAAACAGGCACGGGTACGGGTGGCAGGAGGACTGCTGCCCTGTGCCAGCGCAGAAGTGGCACTAGCAGATGGTCTTCTCCTTGGGAGGGGGTCATTTCTTTGTGGAGCTAACTTTTCTTAAGCTGATTACTTCTAGGGTTTGAGTAGGTGGATTTGTAAGGACCAGTGATTCCCTTGTTATTTTTTTATTTTTATGTATTTTTTACCTAATTCTTCATTTTTGTGCACTGTATGCCTTTTCATTTTGGCTGGAGTGCCCGTGAAATTTCCACCCCCAACCCAGCCTGTACCATCACCATCCTCCCATTGCTCTTCCCACTCCTGTTCCTTACAATGGCCTCAACCTCCAGAGCCCCACCGTGGTCTGCACTTCTGGACACTTTCTATTCCAATCTGATGGTAGGAATTTTCACTTCTACAGATGGCCTAATGACCAGGTTAATCACTTCTACCCCACCTCCAGTTCTTGTCTTGCATGGTTTCTTGGGATGGTGTCTCTCTCTCTCTCTTTTTTTTTTTTTAATTTATTTATGCATATAAGAGCTGGGTTACAGGCCAGAGTTGCAGGGTGAGAAGATTCACCAGAGACAGAGTGGGGAGCAGAACAGGTAGACTGATGGAGTACACTGCTGAGGGGAGCAGGGGGTGGGTCAGGAGAGGTCTGCTGTGACATGTGGGTCACCTTTGGGACAGGGGATCGAACTCGTGCTGTGGTGGCTGTGGACAGCCTCATAGTGCTGCACTGTAGCCCATCCTTCTACCAGGACAGGCTATCCCGGTGATGCCTCCTTTCCAAATTTTCTACTCCTTTTTTTTTTTTTTGTTTAAAGATTCATTTATTTATGCATGCAGAACTGGGGTACAGGCCAGAGGTGCAGGAACGGTGAGAGGCTTCACTAGAGACAGAGTGGGGAGCAGAACAGGCCGACTGCTGAGGGGAGCAGCAGGCAGGTCAGGAGAGGTCTGTCACGCCGTGTGGGTCACCTTTGGGGCTGGGTATTGAACTCGTGCTGAAGTGGCTTTGGCTTCTTAGTGCTGTGCTTTAACCTGCTGCACCACCAGGGAGGGCCCCAAATTTTCTACTCTTAACCTCCACCCAAAAAATGACTGTAAGCATTCATGCTCTTTTGAACAAGGGTTAATTTTTCAAGTAGTTTACGTGTTTTCAGTTAGAAAGTTCTCCTACAAGCATTTTCTCGTTTCCTATGTAAAGCTAGCTTATCACCAATTGAAAACATCTTACATAAACAAGGGAACTGCAAAAAAAAAAATCCAGCAACAGCTACCTATACATCACCAGTTCCCATGGAAAACCACAGGGATTAGGACCTGGTCCCATCATTTAAGTCGACACTCCCAACCCTGTGTGGCTTTTCCAGGATGGGCCCCACGTACAACTGCTCCCACATGCCACCAGGGCTTCCTGGCCGCCCCAGCTGCAGAGAACACACAGTGTTCTTGCCCATTCTGTTTTTATAAGGCAGTGTTTCATGATGGTGAACCTTTTTTGGCTGTGTTCCATAGAGACCCACCTCACTAAGTGGAGAGACTTTAAAGGTCATTATCAAGAGTAAGTACAGCACAGTCCTCGTAAACCTGGTCAATGTACTAATCTGGATTATTCAGAAAATTAAGATCAAGAAGTGAAAGTTACATAGCAACAACTAGAACCACGAACACCTAACAGAATAGCCTGTTAGTAAATAGACCTAAAATGAAAGGAGATAAGACTTCGCTAAGCCCACAGAGGAAGTGGCCGATCCCCTACACGAGGAAAAGGAACAGCTGCAGCTGAACATACCATTTTATTTTTGTTATGTGTAAAAGCATTACAGCCCCTGGTCCAGAGCCATGGTAAAATTTATAGGCTTGGAATTTGTTTTTTTCATGTACTGCATTCCTCAGGAATCATTTATAAAACCTGCTTTTTCTCTAGGCTGTCAACTGGCAGGAAAACTGAACTTCAAAAAACAGTCTTTTCACTTTTCCCAAGCAGAATCTCACATAATTCCTGCCTCATTAAAATAAACACTCCGGCCTAGGAGCTGTCCTCTAGGGGTGCCTATTATGGACATTTCCAGAACATTTTGTAAGAGTAGAAACATATAAATGCCGCTCAGAGTCTTTTCAGATGTTTGTATACGTTTTCTGTTCTGGTCTGGGCCTGAGTAATTTATACCGAGTCAACAGTGTTCCAAGGTGATCACCTTTTTACACAACTCTGTGGCTATCTTCCAGAACTCTGCTTTTACCTGAGTACATTTACACTGCAGTAAGCACCACAGAACCCAGACCACAAGATGGGAGCTTTTGCATTTTTGCAGGGCTGTTTGTTCCCTTCTCCTTTTTTTAAAGATTTATTTATTTATACATACAGAGCTGGGGGGAGAGGAGCTACAGGCCAGAGGTGCAGGGATGGTGAGAGGATTCACCAGAGACAGAGCAGGAAGCAGAACAGGCAGATCCACAAAGTACACTCCTGAGGGGAGCAATGGGCGGATCAGGACAGGTCTGCCGCGCCATGTGTGTCACCTCCTTGGCTGGTATTGAACTTGCACCCAAGCGGCTGTAGCCAGCTTTGCAGTGTTGTGCTTTAACCTGCTGAGCCACCAGGGAGGTCTGTATTTGTTTCCTTCCAAAAAAAAAAAAAAAAGATTTATTTATTTATGCATGCAAGAACTGGGGTGCAGGCCAGAGGTGCAGGGGGTCAGCGGATTCACTAGAGACAGAGTGGGGAGCGCAGAACAGGTAGATATTCTGAAAAGCACTGCTGGGGGAAGCAGCAGGCAGACAGGAGAGGTCTGTTGCACCATGTGGATGGCCTCCCCGGCTGGGGATCTAACTTGTGCTGCAGTGGCTATGGACAGCCTCATAGTGCTGTGCTTTAACCCCTTGTGACACTAGGGAGGGTCCTGTTTCCTTCTCTTTTTAAGGCAGTTGCTTCTTGGTTATGACATGCTTTCCTCTCTCTCTTCCTCACTTTACCCCCTTACAGGGGAGACACTTCTTTTCTTCTCAACTAAGAAGCTAGAGTGCCCTATGGAAGAACAGGGTGGGGTCCACAGGGAGGCCTTGAAAACTCTGCTGGAGCCCTGAGACTTCTGAGATCTCTATCGGTGTTACTAGTTTCTTCCATGTTAGAAACATCTATATTGTATTGTTAGTGTCCAGCCACTTCATCTTTTTCATCTGATAGGTGAAGAAAGGACATCCTGCAGGTATTAAACAACTTGTCCTTTTCACTCCCTGGAACTCTGACTCTCAGATCTCAGAACTCTTTCTGCCAGATGAGAAAAATGAAATTTGAGAAAATAGTAGAGAAATATTTTGTTCTAATAAATGAAGGTTTGAATATTCTGAAGATAAACAGAACCTGGAGCCTCTAAGAGGCCTGGTTCAACAACTGATTTAACAACAATGCTGACAGTTTGAGATAAAAGAAAGGAGTCTCTGGTTTTACTTAATCTCACTCCTATCCCAACCATAGTCTGGCTTATTGTTTACTCTGCAGAGATGGGAGAGGCAGGAAAGAGGGAGGAAAAGGGGAGATCAAGGATGGGTGTAGCAGCCCTTCTGCTTCCTGTATGCCCCTTGCTTCCAGAGTTTCACTTAACTTTTGAGATTTTAATAATATCTTACATATATAAACTTTTTTGCTTAGGGGTAATTTTTTTTTTAAGATTTATTTATTTATGCCTGATACAGGAACTGGGGTATAAGCCAGAGGTGCAGGGGCAGTGAGAGGATTCACCAGAGACAGACTGGGGGGCAGAACAGGTAGATCAACTGAAATACACTGCTGAGGGGAGCAGGGGACAAGCAGGAGAGGTCTGCTGTGCCATGTGGGTCACTTCCCTGGCCAGGGATTGAACTCATGCCTCAGTGGCTGTAGATAGCTTCATAGTGCTCCCCGTTGGACCACCAACAGGTGGGTGGGTAATTTTCATAGGGAAAAACTTATGAAAATTTATGACACAAGGCATGTAGAAGAGGGCTGAAAGAGGGATGCTATTTTGTTGACTTCAAAGTTCACAATGTAAGAATTGCATGAAGCTGATGTTAGTATACAACACTGATTTTGATATTGCAAAAATACCAATTAGAAAGCAGTACTTATCTTAGTTAAGGGCAACAGGTTGCACCAATCATAATTTTGTCTGAAAGTTTTTCAGACACACAAGTAGAAGTCACTATTGTAGCGCTTTTCACATTTGGGAGGCACTGTAAATATTACTAAGTTAAATACCTTAAATAATGATATAATTTAATGATACCATCCTTCCAAAGCATATCATTTTCTCTCCAGGAGTAACACTTGATTGACAAAATCTGACCTGCATAAAACAGAGCACTAGGCAATGGTTACTAGGAACTTTTGCCTTTACCGCTTAAAACTGATGAAGTAGAAGAGACATATTGATTACTTCCTTTAATTGTGACTAACAATAATTACAAAAAGCACAGTGTGTCTGACAGAAGACAGTAAAATCATATGTTCTCATTTGCTTCTGGATTAGTTCTGAGCTTTTTTGTCAATGGCCTACAGAAGCTGTGTGTAGATTTGCTGGCAGAAGCAGTGAAGGTACAAATGATTACAGTCTTCCTCTCCGTTTCATCCTTAGATGAAGAGCTCAACCATTCGTTTTGAATTATGAATAATTGCCACTAATCTTACTCTTTATGCTTGAGCTTTGATGAATGGCCCTGCCACCAAATCTACACAACACATTAATAACTTTGAAATTAACTCACTGTCCTGTGGAAATGCTCCTCTGTCAGGGTGTTTTGCTTTACTTTATGGTCCTTAGGTAACATCCATCTGCATAGAGAACTTTCATTGGCAAGATTGCCCTTTCATACAGAACTACTGGTTTGTGGTAAACTGATATACTAGTGAGTTGATAAAAAAAATGATCAGTGTAGAGCTAGTTTTCATCCCTTTTTCATGGGCCTCAAAGAGTATCACAAAATGTTGGCAGAAAGAGTGGGAAGACAAAGATTTGGGGATTTGTCAGAAGATCAAGATGCAAGTTGGAATCAAAGAACCACTATGCCATTTACTCTTGGTGTGACCTTGAGCACACATAAGCTAAGCTCTTTGGGGGTATAGTAAACTATGGTAATAATAGCCACTGCATCAACTTCACAGGGGTAAGGCAGTGAAATTCTTTGAAAACTGTGAGATTCTAAATATGTTGCTTCCATGACAGATTCTATTGCCTTCTTTAAAGATAGCTTTGTGGAAATAAAAAAACCACATGTCTGGTTATAGGAAACAATGCTATACCCTTCAGAAGTGCTAAGAGACTAACTCTTAACTGTTTCTACCACAAAAAATGAAATAATTATGTGACACGATAGAGGTGTTAGCTAACACCAGAGTGGTAAATCTTACTGTAATATCTGATGTGTCACATCAATACATTGTATACCTTAACTTGGGTAATGATATGTTATCTTAATAACATATCAATAAAAACGAATTTTTATAAACTCTCACATACTGATTTCACCCATTTAATGTGTTCAGTGAATTTTAGTGGAGTCATGGGTATCTGTAACCACCCTCACAGTTTCATCATCTCTCAGTGAAGCCCACACCCCTATCTGCTACCTCCCTCCCTTCTTTGCCTTTTCATTTTTACTTTGTGTTTCTTTACGGAAACTCTAGAATAATGCTTCAAAATGCATGAAATAAAAGTGAGGTTACTTGTGGGTGGCATGATATAGCGTTTCCTATGAAGTGTCTCAGGGCTCCCAGTTTATGCTCTAAGTGTATTGGCAGGGTGAGAAGTGGGGACCGAGAGTTAGTAAGTGATACCTTACCAGGAAGTTCACAGTACCGAGCTGGCATCTTTCAAGCTGCAGAAGAGATGAGCACTCTCTGTTACTGTCAGGCCCCAGAGCCCCTGCCGGGATACTCTTCCCAGTGGGATGTATTCTAGGGAGACTGGGGAGAAACTAGTAGACTCAGAGCCTGGGTGAGGGGTCTCCCCTTACTCATTTGCAAGAGGTTCCAAATTGAAGGAAATCAGTGTTGTCAGGAAACAGCTTTAACTTTTTCTTAACTTTGAATTTGATATGCAGCAGAGGCAGGAAGAAAAGAAGGGAATAGGAGGAAGGAAGCGATAAGGGGGGACAGAGACCGGAAATGCTGTTCCTGTCCTACTTCCTACACCACCCAGGCATTACGTGGAAGTGCTGAAATAGATTATCCCCATATGTCACATCAACTGGGACAAAAGAGCTCAGTCTTAGCCTCTTTTTTGTTCCAGGTCGCCAGATCCCACCGTTGGACCCTCATGAAAATGGAAACAACGGAGCAATCAAACTTGGGAAGCAAACCTCGCAAGCCACTCGGCGGTGCTGCTGACCCTGGGCCGGCCCGCTGTGCTCGAAGCCGGGGCCTCCCGTGCTCGGGGGCCTGCACCTTACGTCGAGAGAAGTGAACACGCTAGCTTTTCACCCCGAAAAACCAGGAATGGGGGCAGGAGTTGTTCCCAGAAAAAGATTTTAGAAAACTCTGGAAATGACCACCACACTGCTGCAAAGTGGCTATTAGTGTGTTAGATGCACACAGGAGAGACCGGATATTTGGTAAATATTAAATTGAGTGTTTTGTTAAACTTTAAGATATTCTCCCACTGTACAAAAGTCTTCCTGGCTTGTGTGTGAGATGCTAACGTGGAATTGCAGTCACTTCTTCAGTGCCTTAGCTTACTTAACCAGCCTTCACCTGAGCCTAACCAAAAAGGTTAATTTATTTTGCCTTTCTGTGGAGGGTAATTGGATTGTGATATCATAAAAGTGGAGAAAGATATGTTAGAGAGCATTGTCTATATCTCTGACTTTGACTTGAACATTTTACAAAGTAGTATTGGTCATATACAAACAAACCCCATCTGACCATTGTATATAATTTTAGGGTTGGAAGACCTGGCGTGCAGGTCATTTAATCAGTTACTGTGTGAACAGTGGCAGATTTAGAATATAAAGAGGATTCCAGAGACTGCCTGGCAATAAATTCCTATTCTCTTAGAAAAGTTTAATGCACAGAGTATTTTACTAAAACAATATGTCATAGTGTTATTTCTAGGGGGAAAAATTAACTGCGACAGCCCACATTGTAAGGCAAACTTTTAACAATGCAATGAATAGCAGGTTGCAGGAAAACCAGCCACAGAAAGCCACAACATCTTAAGATCCTACACTCTAGAAATTACAAAATCAGAGAACACATTTAAGGAGGTGCCAAGCTTAAGGAGGTGCCAAGCTCCAGGAGGTGTGGGTATTTGGGCAAAGGTCCAATTCTGAAGTGCCAGTTACCTGAGAATAGGCCTTGATAAAAATCTTCCTTTTCCGCTTCCTTGGCTGCTCAGTTAATTAAAGATGCCTGAACCCAAAGTAAGAAAAGGCAGTGAGAAAAGGAAGAGTAAAATCCAAAACCTAAATACTACTAGCAAAAATGTTCATTAATACATCCATGAAAACCTGGGATCAAGAAGCAGTTCGTTTCCTATTAGGCTCCTATAGGTGATTCTTAAAGAACATTCCGGAGGTCCAGGAAGCTGTGAAAGAACAGCCCCATAAGCAATTAACCATGCAGTGTGGTAACAAGGCCAGGAGGTCCTTCTTTGCCAGGAACATGCAAGGGCCAACAAACATTTGTTGAAAAGCTATAATAGAAAAGCCAGGAAAGAGACTGTGAGCTGATTAAAAGCCTGGAACTTTCAGTAACAGCAGAATGAACTGCGCTTTGGAGTCCTGTATTGGCGGCATCTACCACGCTCCAGGCAGGTAGAGACAGAGTCCATCATGGACAAAAAGCCACTGTTACTGAAAGACCCTTGCCGTGTTTACACTTTTTTATGTGGACAGTGGGCAAGAAAAATGGTTATGTGGGAATCACAGATTCTGATTTTTATTTCAAGAATGTGCTGTCAACTTGATGTTCTTACCGCTTCACCCAGCTGGCAAGAGTAGTTTGACAGTCTTAGAATGTGAAATATTTTTGGTTCAAGAGTGCCTCTTAACTCCCCCAGATAGGTTCCTCAAAAACCATTAGCAACTGGCATTTGGATATCTTGGCTCAGCCTTGGCAGGGATTTTTAGACTTTGCTCCATATTGTCAACATTACTAGCTAATGTAACTCTGCTTGCAGGCCAAGCAATTGCCATACATCTTTCCAAAGATTAAAAATTGGGGTTGAAAATTGAAATGACCTCTTCCCAAGTGACAGGCGGGCTTATTTTAGAACATTTACTTATCCAGCTGTTCCTGAGAATCTGAGTTTATTGGAGACAGCTGCTTAGGTTGTCTGGCTAAGACAATACTCATCCCAGCAGAGTTTTGAATGTTGGGCTGGGTCTTTAGTAGTTGACTCTGGCCTCTTTAGTGGTAGCCATATGCCATGAGCTACCCACGAGTGAGCCTGTGCTTTTATTTCACAAGCATATGAGCGTATGAAACACGCTTATTTCTCTGTATGACCTTATCTTTGGAAGCCAGCCAGATAACTAAATATAAAATCACTACAGGGCACAATCGGTGAAGAGAGAGTAAATGATACTTGGTTACATACACATTTGCGAAAACTTGGAAACTTCTAAAGAAAAATGCCTGAGTCTTGTCCACAATGATGCTTTCTTGTTTGCCTTTATTTTGCCTTGAGTTTACTTTCTGACTATTCTAATAATTAAACGATAACCACCTAATATCATGTAAAACTTGGAAATAACTATCGTTCCAAAATGTCAAGTAGTTCCATGGGATGTAGCATCCTTCACAGTCTTCTAAAACGTGCTCCTTTCCTGCCATTTTCTTTTCTTTCCTATGGGTCTGTATGTGTACATCTGTAAATAGGGTTTTGTATTTGTTATGCCAACATATAATCCATTTTACTCGCTGAGTTTGGCTAAAGGCTACGTGTTAATGGAATGTAGGCATGAATCCTCCCAGGGATGATTTCCCAAGGCAATCCTTGTGATGGGAGCAGAGTCATGCAAACAGTCTATCTAGGTACATAATTGACTTGCCATTTTATAACTGAAAATGGTACATTCGGGTGCTCAATATGATGTTACTTTCAGACTACAGGAGGTTAAAAGACAGAATCTAACCTTTAGCTAACAAGAAAGCTGTACCAAGGAGAGATCTAAATGGTTTTCTGAGCAAGGTTTGGATGATTGAAAGACTTCCTCTAAGACCTAGGAATATGGTCTGTGATGGCTAAAATCAGTGGGGTCTAGGGAGCTCCACTTCTCATTTTTCTGCAGTGCCCGTAGAGAGTTGAATGATGAACTAGCTTATAAATTAAGGGCTCTGACCTGTTAAACAGCTTTTTACTCTCTTAACCATCATTGTTGAAACCAGGGCCAGTGTCAGTGCTCTGTTGTATAAATTGCTCCTTTTCTCGTATTTTTATAAAGGGCTCTGTCTGGGCTGGCCCCAGTTTGTGCAATAGAAGACACCCCTGCAGACTGTTAGGACCTTTCCATCTGCCTTCTGTGCTACAGCATTGCGCCTGGCAACACCCCGTGTATCTCTTATTGTTGGTTAACACACACTGATTCATACTAATAAATATTTTAAGTTTTACCAAGTCTGTCTTTTTCTTATTATAATGTTCAATAGAATAATTTTTTAACAATTTTACTTAGTTGCCTCAGAACAAGAGTGACGCCTTCTCAGATACACATGTATCTTGTACCAGTGAAGACACACATCGGGAAGTTCACCAGTACTGTTTGCAATAGCAAAGGTAGTCTTCCCTTAAAGAAATTCATAAATTAGAAAGAAAAAAGAAATTCACAAATAAAATGTGGCAGAAACACATGACGAAAACTACAGGATAATTAAAACAAATGCCAGTTCTCTCATGCATCAGCGTGTGTGGGTTGTGGGACTACCACACTGTACACCCCCCAGGAAGTCACTCAAGGAGTGATCTGCATGAACCGAACCCCTGATGTGGGGGTGCAGCGTGCAGCTTGAGCTACATACAGAGCTGTGGCTCCAAATAAAGAAAACAAGGTAAAAAAGAAATCTACAAACTTATAAAGAACCAGTAATGTTAGTTGTTTATGAATGTGTGTGTATTGTGAGAAAGTAAGAAAAAAAAATGAAGGAAAAACATCAACTTGAAGAAAGTGATTATTTCTGGGAAGAATGACAGTAAACAGGATGAGGGAGAACAAGGCACTTAGTGGCCGTAAATTTTTTTTCTTTCATGACATAAAATATGAAGCCAGGTAGACCAGAATGATGACATTGCATAACTTGAAGGTATGTTTTATTAGTCTGTTTTGCTGTATGAATTATTGTCAAAGAGATAAGTTATGAAAACAAGAAGAAATGAAGAATTAGACTGCTTAAATATGTTAAAAGATTTCATGTGAATAATTGTCAACTTAATGTACTCAAAGCAGTACAACTCAGTGTACTTGCATGAGGTTTTCTTTTTTCCATCCCTTCTCCATCATCATTGGCTGCCCCTTCCTGCCCACCAACACACACCCTTTCTTGTGCACATGGGTGGAACTTTCTTTCGAGGCAGAACTCATTTGATCCACAGATGAAGGTGAGGAAGCAGGGTGTGAAGAGGCAGAAAAGCATTACCTTAGATGCTTAGTGTTTGAATCACTATCCAAGTCATGTGATGGAAAGCTGTTTTCAATATGGAATCAAACAAGTAAACCACCTACCATCACCCAAGAGACTCAGTGCTCTGATTTTGTAAGAAAACGCCCCTTTATATTTCCTAAGACGTGATCATCTATTTATGGCAACTTTAGGAAAGGTTTTTAGAAAGAATCCTGTGATTGCATTTAGGCAGCAAATTTCATGCCACCGGACTTTGTCCATAACATTTGACACAGAGATCCTTGCCGCTGTGCACCACATCCCACCATCCTGCTTTAAAATAAACCATGGGGGGTTTGTCACATAGACCCAGGGGCCTGAGGGCTTCGGCACTAAGGCACTTAGCACGTTTTTACAAAATAACTCTGGCTGATTTAAGAGCTCTAGACAACAAGGACGCGGAGTCCCAGGCTCTGTTCAGCTTGACTACTTGAGCATTACTTGTGGCTGCTCTAAATAGTCCTTAAATACTTCCTGTCAGGAAAGGATTGAACCAAGAGCCAGGCTTGCTTTCTACAACGGGCGGAGATGCCATCCTCATTGCATCAACATCATCTCAAGTAATATCTTTCCGAATGTTTAAGGACACATTGCAGCAGCCTGTAATTGAACTGGCTTCTTGGACACCTGTGAGCTGTCTTCCCTCCACAAACAGATCCCACTGACTGCTGACAAATGTAGAAGAAACAGACGTACACAGACAGGCTGGTCAGAGTATAAACTGGGACAGACTTTCTAGTAAGAGGCTTAACAATGTATTGATCTATCTAAAGACATTTGTGAGGACCACATCCGAAGACCCTATCATATTTTCTGTTACTAAGAATTAGTTTATGTGCTGGTGTGTGTAGGTCTATGTCTGTGTCTTTGTATTATATGTGCACATTATGCTATATGCATATACCTGTATTTAACCTATACACGTGTTATCTATTACTGCTAACACATTCACCCAAAATTCAGTGGCTTGAAACAATAAACATGGGTGGAGCTGATTGGAACTAGGCTAAGTGAAATAAGTCAGAAATAAAAAAGATAAATACTAGATGGTTGTGTTTATATGTGGACTATAGAGAAACCAAAAATGTTGCAGGGACAAAAAAGACATAACTTTATAACTGCCATAAATTTGAGGCATACAGCAGTGAAGGAGGAGGGAGCCAGGTCAAAACAGGGAAGGGAGGAGCACAAGGGACTGTGGCGGTGGATCATGGGTGCTATGGTGGGAGGAGAACTATGGGGACTATGTCTGAGGGGAGAGAACAAATACTATCCAAATGTAAATGATGATGTAAACAATAAATTAATTAAAAAGGAGAACAAAACAAGCATCTCTTTTGCCCATCTGTGTCTATGCAGGTGCCTCTCTTTTTCTTTCTCCTTTTCCTAATGAACCTGTACTTTTAGAAATGTAAGAACTGCCCCAGACGTGACCTCATGACACGGCAGACCTCTCCTGACCCGCCCACTGCTCCCCTCAGCAGTGTACTTCTCAGCCTGCCTGTTCTGCTCCCCACTCTGTCTCCTCTTACCACCCCTGCACCTCTGGCCTGTACCCCAGTTCTGTATGCACAAATAAATAAATCTTTTTAAAAAATGTAAAAACGGGTGGTACCAGGGGTTAAGATACAGCATTACCAAGCTGTCCACAGCCACTGCAGCACAAGCTCGATCCCCAGCCAGGGAGCTGACAGACATGGCACAGTAGACCCCCTCCTGTCTCACCCACTGCTCCCCTCAGCAGTCTATATCAGTAGATCTGCCTGTCCTGCTTCCCACTCTGTCTCTGGTGAATCCCCTCACCTCCTGCATCTCTGACCTATATCCCAGCTCTTTATTTGTGCAGTAATAAATAAATCTTTAAAAATTAATAAAATGTAGAAACAATAGCCAAAAACTTAATAAACACTGTTTTAGTGGGCAGGAATCTGGGAGCTGCTTAGCTGGGTGGCTGTGTGTTAAGGTGTCTGCCAAGTTGAGACACTGGCTGGGGCTGTACCAGCTGAAGCCTTGACTGATGCCCTCACATGGCTGTTGGCAGGCGGCCATGCTCCTCTCCAGGCAGACCTCGCCAGGGGCTGGTCAGGTGACCCCTTGCCATGGCAGCTCAATGAGTAAGCCAAGAGAGATCCAGGGAGAAGCCCTGCACTTTTATGTCGGTCTTGGAATTCACACGCAGCCAATTTTACGACCTCCTGCTAGCTACATAAGTCAGAGCTATTGGCGGTGGGAGCAGACTCTGAGGACATAAATATAGGAGGCAGGGGGGGGTCACTGGAGCCCCCTGGGAGTCTGCCTTCATAGGTGCGACTAGAGATTTGCACTTGCTAAGGGGTTTGCTCCTGTAACTTAATAATAAAAGGTTGGGAAAATCCAAATGTCCTATGATAGAAAATGATTAAATAAATTGCAGTCACTTATAAAACAGAATACTGTAATCATTAGAAGGCATAGTATTAGAAACCTGTTACTGGCCACACACACAGAGGTAAAAAAAATATACTCCTTTCTTTTACTGTAATAATTTAATCTCTAACTTGAGCTCCCACTCTAATGTGGGAAGTTTAATTTAGTTACACCCACTTTTACCAAGCCAACTCAGTAGAATCTGTCTTTTAAGTTTAAATTTGTTACTGGGAGTTAACCCCCCTTGTTTTCCCAGGGGCTAAGAGGTAGGAAGAATGGCTTCCTGAAACCTCATGCCATGATCCTTGCTGATTATCTAGTCCCTAGGCCCACACAGTGGCCTCTGTCTCCCTGTTGTGAGCTTCTTGCTCTCTCATGTCTGTTCCTCCCACTTAAGGTTCCTGGGGGGATTTTGGATGAGAACTTAAGCTCCTCTGGGTCCTTGGAGATTAGTGGGGCAGTAGCCTAGGACTGGGTAGGGGGCTGGCTCAATTGACCCTGCCAGGCTCCCTACTTTAATGCTGGGGTCTGATAATGATGGGGTTGGGGTTCAGTGTTTGGCCCAATTTGTGGAGTGGTGGTGGGAAGCTGTAACTGAACCACCCTTTCCCACTCTATATCTGCGTATAACTGCCCTGCCTTCTCCGGCTTTCTGCTCCCACAGCCAAGCAGTTATAGGAGAGGGGACAGATAGGTCAGGCCTTTTTCCCAGCTGTGTCAGGGCTTGCCCTTTTGAGTTCTAAAATCCTTATATGCAGACTTTATTACCCAAATTGGTGTGCTTTTGAGAGTGAAAGGGGTTACTATTAACATCAAATTAGAATAACAGAGGTAATTTGGATAGTCTCGGGCAAATAGGGAGGAAGGGACATTGTGATCTAGTCTTTTATTCATCCAGCAACATGGGGGCAGTATTGATTGAAAAGATGGGGGCAGACAAAAGTAGATGACTGGATTAAAAAGATGTGGTACATGTACACAATGGAATATTACTCAGCAACCAATAAAAATAAACACATGTCTTTTGCAGCAACATGGATGGAGCTGGGAAAGATCATGCTTAGTGAAATAAGCCAGAAAGAAAAGGAAAAATACTGGATGGTTTTACTCATAGCAGGAGTATAACGGACCAGGCAAGAAAATAGCAATAGTAATGAACAGCTAAATACCAGGGGTGGAGTGGGGGGGTGGGGGGAGGGGAAGTGCACGGAACTATGGTGATGGCACACGGGTGATCTGGTGGTGGTAAGCCCATGGGGATTACAACTGAGATGGGAAAAAGCACAAAATGCTGTAAAAATAAACTATTATTTATTTAAAAAAAGAAAAGAGAAATAAAAAGAAGAAAGAAGAGATGGGAGCAAAAAATGGGGATCCTAGATAAGCGCCTTATCACATTTGTCTTTGTGAACTCATTTGTCCATCCAGCCCCCAAACAAGTATTTGTTGAGGCTACTATGAGCTGGTGCTAAAAGAGCCCTCAGACCCCATCACCGTGTGGTATTTATTACCAAGTTTACATGGGATAAAACACAGGGGAAAAGACAAGAGAATCAAAACTGGTGGGCATAAGTTGTTCCTTCAAGGGCAAAAAGGCCAGCTAGACTGGCAGAGGTACTCTGACATGGTGTAGGAACATGGGTTTGGCAAGCAGCCCCACCCCTTGCTCAAGATAAAATCCTAAACAGTTATTTGACTTCTCTGAATCTCAGTCTCCACCCGTAAAGGGGGATGCTGCCTGCACCACAAGGTTGATGTCAAGGTTAAGTGAGTGTGTTGTGCAAGTCACTCACCACAGAGAACCTTCTGATTATGATTATGCCATAGACTTTGCCCTTTGCCCTGGATTTGGAAAGAGTTCTTTTTTCCTGTTTTCCTAGCTGCCAGATTCTTTCTTTTGTTTCTGTCCCTTTTCTTTTTTTTAAATGTACTTATTTGTGCATACAAAAACTGGGGTACAGGCCAGAGGTGTGGGTGGGGAGGTCTGGGGGGAGGTGAGAAGCTTCACCAGAGACAGAGTGGGGAACAAAACAGGCTGACTGACTGAAATACACCGCTGAGGGACAAGCCCATGAGACAGGAGAGGTCTGCTGTGCCATGTGGGTCAGCTCCCTGACGGGGGTGTGGGGGTGTGTGTGTGTGGGGGGGGGTTGAACTTGTGCTGCAGCAGCTGCAGACAGCTTCATAGTGCTGTGTTGTAACCCCTTGTGCCACCAGGGAGTGTCCCCTTTTCTTGGGAAGCAAAGTAGTATAGAGATTATGCCAGAGAAATCTAGGTCCTGGTGTCAAACTACTGGCATCTGACTCGCAACTCTATAATTTGCTGACAGTAGAACCCTCGGCAGGGTAATCTCTCTAAAACTCAGTTTCCTCACACACAAGACACATTTGTCCCCTGACACACAATTCTAGAAGCCTCCCCAAATTTCTTAAGTCTGATACGAATTCTCTGAGTTAGATAAAGACTCATTTGGCAATAAAACCAGACTTGAAGTGATAATACTTATAGTCGTTATTTTCCAACCAGGGTTGACTATGTATTTAATTGCAGAAATACTGTTTGCTTCCATGATCCTACCAGTACTCTGCTGAATGTTCTGTACTAGATACACTGTATTATTTTTTATGAAATCCAAACAAAATTCTGAATTCTGCAAACATCTGCCCCTAAGGTGTCACATATTGGGGGCCCAAAGACAGTCTCCAGGCAGCCTGGGGCACTGTATATGAGACATCAACACTCCCCTTCTGAGTGGACTGCTCAAGGTCCCACTGCACATAAAGTAGTTCCTTCTTTTTTTTTTTAATACATCATTTTAACAAAGTACATCCTTGTTAATTTTTTTCACAGTGTAGGATTTCTCCTTTCAGGTGTGGTGACCCTAGTTCTCCCACCACCATTGTGCTCTCTTCCACCACCCTGATCCCTGATCCCTGTCCCCATTTTCTCCTCATCCTCCCCCTCCTTCTCCCATCCTGGATGCCTCATATCTACAGTTAGATTTCAAGAGTCCACTTTGTCTTTGTTTGACCCTTTATTTGGGTTCTCAATATTCTATAATCAAGTGAAACCATCCAATATTTATCTTTCTTCTTCTGGCTTATTTTACTTAGCATAATCTCTTCCAGCTCCATCCATGTTCTGCAACTGGCATGAGTTTATCTTTTTTGATTACTGAGTAGTATTCCGTTGTGTTTATATACCACATCTTCTTGATCCACCCATGAGTTCTTGGATATTTATGTTATTTCATATTTTGGCAATAGTAAAAAGTGCTATAATAGACAGAGGGGACAGGTTTCCTTTTGAGATAGTGTTTCTGTGTCCTTTGGGTAGATATCTAAGGAGTGGAATTGTTCGGTTATATAGCAGATTCATTTTTAGTCCAGAAAGCACTTCTTATCACCCTGCATCCAGCAAATGCTCATAAACAATAATAGCTAACATGAATATAAAGTGTTACTATGTACCAGACATTTTTACATTATATTAACTGTTTCCATTTTCACAGACCCCTTTATGACAATGCACAACTGTTCTCATTTGTCTAGGAAGAGCCTGGAGGTGTAGGTGACTTTCTTAATTTTATACAGCACTTATACAGTGCAGTACCATGCATGCGAAGGTCCCTGCTACACGCTTGCATCTCTGAGGAACTATTGACTGGGAAGCTAAGGGTTAACTAGCTCAGGCAGAATCACGCCATTACGGATGTGTAGGTTTCATCTGATCCCAAACTGCTGCTGTGACCTTCCTTGACATACCACTCCAGTGCTGGATTTATCTTTTCCTGTATCCATGACCTGGATGTTGACACCTCCCAGCAGTGACTGACGTTCTGCACTGTTTTTATCTGCATCCAGGTCTGGCAATTTTAACCCCAGGGAGCCTGACTGAGCTCTGAGAACTCCATGTTAAAACTGGTATCTGCAGTTGGGCTTAGATGACCGGAGAATGGCCAGATTTCTCTGCTTCCCTCCACTTAACATTTTCTCTGGCTTTGTACCTCGTCTCTCTTTTCCCACTCTTTTGGAAAAGGATCCAAATTCATTTCTAAAGCAGAGCCCAGACATTTTTTTTTTTTTTTGCTTCCATCTTAAAATCCCCCCTGCACTATTTTCCCCTTGTGTTGACTTATGTATATGTATAAATTTGTCTAGTTCAGATCAACTGCCATCTAGCTCCTTTTCCCCATCATGCTACTCTCTTTCCTTTACACTAATAAAATTCTTAAAAGGGAATCCAGGGCCCTCCCTGGTTGTGCAACAGGGCCCTCCCTGGTTGTGCAACACTATGAAGCTCTCCATAGCCACTGCAGCACAAGTTTGATTCCCCATCCCGTGGGTGACTCACATGGCGTGGCAGACCTCTCCTGACCCTCCCGCTGTTCCCCTCAGCGGTGTATTTCAGTAGATCTGCCTATTGTACTCCCCACTCTGTCTCTGGTGAATCCTCTTAGCCCCCTGCATTTCTGGCCTATACCCCGGTTCTTGTATGCATAAATAAAAAAAAACAAATCTTTTTTTTTTAAAAAGGGAATTCATATGATGTTCTATTCACACCCCACCTGAACTGGCCCCACTTACTCATTCTACAATCAAAAACACCTGTGACTTACCTATGTGCCTCAGCACTTACTGCTCCTCTCTCTCTCCCTGCTTCCCTGAGGACTTCATTGTGTATTTTCACTTCCCTTTGCTGGCTTCTCTTAGATTTCTGCTGCTGAGATTGTGGGCTCCCCCAACCCTGGGGAAGGAGGGATAAATCCCACTGCCTGGAAGAAAGAGCAGCTGTTGTCTGCAGTAGCCAAGTGCATCACTCCCTTTTATATGGTCACACATGGACATGTAGCTCTGCCCCCTTCCCAGCAGCCCTCAGGCCCAGGCCATCAGGGGTGGAGTTCAGCCCCTAGCACTGCTTAATCAAGGTCCCCTAGGCATTGGCTGTGCTGTCAGGGTGTTGTGGGGTAGAGCCTGGCCCCCATTCTGATTGGAAAAGCAGCATAGTTTTGCTCAGTCTGGACCTGCCACCTGAGGTACCCGGCTTGCAGGCTCAGCCACCCCTTGCTGCTCCAACAGTCTTACCTGACTGCTTCCAAGAGATTAGATCTTTGCCCACAGCTGCCTGTTGGGTGTGTACCTCCAGGGTGTGCTGATCTGATTCTGCCTTATTGCCTTGCACTTCTTGCTTTGCATACAGTGGCCCAAGATCAAATTTTCTGTTCCTCCCAAGCATTTACCAAATGACATAAATTTCATTTCAGGAATTTCTTGAATATTTTAATCCTCCTTCCTCTGTTCTAGTTTAAATTTTCAATATGTTCTTTTTCAACGATCACAATAATTGCTTAACGATTTGTTTGAATTCTGTCTTTGACCCTCTAACCAACTCATTAATATATTAACAGTGAATTTGCTAAAGTATATATCTGGTTAGGTAATTTCTTCAAAGTGTTCTGTGATACTTTATTACAAATTAAATACATTCCAACTCCACACTGTTATGAAATAGTCATCTCACCTGGACCCATCTAATCACCACTGAGTTTGTAGCAACAGGATAGCCTTAAATGATAGTTAAATAATATTTTTAGATTTTGAACTTTTTTTTTTACTATACATTAAACATGATACATGCAGCATGAAATTGTCACTTTGACATATATGCTATGGAATATTACTCTGCAATCAAAAAGATAAACTAATTTCATTTTGCAGCAACATGGATGGACCCATGTTATTAGTGAAATAAGCCAGAAGGAAAATAAAAATACTGGATGGTTTCACTCATAGCAGGAGTGTAAGTGATCAGGAAAAAAATTTGTATAAAGTTAAAATGAAAATCAACAAACAACTATAAACTATTCTATGGAGATGGCTGTGTTCAGTATAGTAGAAGACTAATAAATTAACTCAGTATCACATCTGAGGGTCAGGAAAGAAAAGAAACATGGTTCTTCAATCTTATGGTGAAATTTTTCCTAGAATTTCTGATGTGTGCCATGTGATTCCATTTCAGAATTGTGTGGCTAACAAAGCATTGGTTTTAGGACTGAGTGTTAATGCCTGACAGTTCTCTATTTTTCTTCATTTAAAAATTTGGTTTTCATTGATAAAAGATATAGAATAAAATACAAAGAAATGGAAAGACATTCCCTACTCATAGAATGTCATTATCGAAATGGCCAACTTACCAGAATAATTTATAGATTAAGTGAAATTCCAATAAAAATATCAGTGATATTCTCTAAAGAAAAAGAACAAATATTGATGAACTTCAATTCATATGGACCCACAGAAAACCTTGAATAGCCAAAGCTGTCCTGACTAAAAAAAAAAAAAAAGGAAGAAATGGAAGTATTACACACCCAGACTTCAAAGTTTACTGCAAAATCATAATAATTAAAACTGCATGGTACTGGAATAAAAACAGATACAAAGAAAAGTGGACTAAAATTGAAAACTCAGACAAAAAGTCACCCATATAGGAACCACTAATCTATGACAAAGGAGCAAAAAATAAGCACTGGAACAGGACAGTCTCTTCAATAAATGTTGCTAGGAAAATTGGACTGCTACATGCAAAAGAATGAGACTAGATTACTACCTCACACTATACACAAATTCAAAATAGATAAAATAACTGAATTTAAAGTTGAAGCCATAAAATAAAAGATGAAAACATAGGTAAAACATTACATGCATCTCAAATATCTTTGAAGACTCACCCCAAAGCAAAGAAAGTGAAAGAAAAGTTAAAAAGCTGGAACTACATCAAACTAGAAAGCTTCTCTGCAGCAAAAGATACAATAACCAAAACAATGAGACACCATATAAATTGGGAGAATAAGGGGCTTATATCAAAGCTCTACAAAGAGCTTACATGACTGAAAAAACAAAAAACAATCTATTCAAAAAGTGGGCAGGAGAGATTAAAAGGACAGGCAGATGTTCAACAGGCACATGAAAAAATGTTCAGCATCATTTATAATCAGGGAAATGCAAATCAAAACCACAATAAGATACCACCTCATACCAGCAAGAATAGCCCACATTATAATACTTGACAACAACAAATGCTGATGAAGCTATGGAGAAAAATGAACCCTTTTACGTTGCTGGTGGAAGTGAAAACTAGTCCAACCATTTTGGAAAGTTGTGTGGAAGACCTCAAATTATTAAAATTGGACCAACCTGACTGTGGGTCCTTACCCATGCACTTAAGATTCAACTGCAGACACACACAAAAAGGTTAATAACAGGTTTATTTACAAGAGAAAGGGAAATTAATAACTCAGGGAAAGAGAGAAAGAGAGAAGTTGGTTATCGGGTCCTATCAATTCTGCCAACCTGGAACCCAAATAGCACACTGAAAGTTGGCAAAAAGCTATGTACAATAGCTAAGATATGGAAACAACCTAAATGCCCCAAAACTGATCTGTGGATCATGTAGAGGTACTCAGCAATCTGAAAAGATAAACTGATGCTCTTTGCAGGAAAATGGTTGGAGCAGGAAGGGCTTATGCTCAATGAAATAAATCAGAAGGAAAAAGAAAAAGAAAAATATTATAGAAGGAATGTAGGGTAACTGAACAAGAAATCAGAAAAAGACAAAAAAAAAGACCAAATTAGCAGTAAAATTATAGAACTGTGACATACCACAGGGGAGGGGGAGAGAAAAGGGTCAAAAAAGGGAGGGCTGAGCACTAGTGACTATGGTGACAGTTCATAAGTGATTTGGTGATGGGAATTTTATGGGGATATACCTGAGGGGAGGTATTAAACATTATACAAAAATGAACAATGATGTAAAAAATAAATATAAAATTTTTTACATTGTTACTTAGTTTTCTGATTTTGTACTTGTTATGGATGGGTTGGAAAAGTCTTATTGGGAATAGTTTCTTTTACCTCCTTCTCCATCTTTATTTAGAACCCATGGTGGGGACAGTAAGGTGTGAGCCAAAAAACCAAATTTTTTTCAAGTGTTTCAGCATAATTCCCCCCCCCCCTTTCTGTTATGTGTGCTGCAATCCATATATGCCTTTATCTAGTCATTTGTTAGGCATCATCTGAATGCCAAGCTGAGGATCTTGGGACATCCCACTAAGTCCAATGGACATCAAAGCTAAAATTAATGTGCTGAGGATTGTTCAGTGAGCCTGATATTTTGCTTTTTTGGACTGGATGATATTTGTTCTGGAGGCAGGGACCATGATGAAGCTGTGGAGAAAAGTGAACCCTTTTACATTGCTGGTGGAAATGAAAACTAGTCCAACCACTTTGGAAAGTTGTGTGGAAGACGTCAAATTATTAAAATTGGATCAACCTGACCTGTCTTCTAACTCTTGTGTCGTGTCTGGCTTACTTCAGAAAGTGGGCATTGAAACATTCAAAAGCCAGAAGCAATGTTTCTACACTAGGAATTATGACCTGGAATCATGTATATTTTAAAAATATTTTTAGAATCCTATTGCTATTAAAATAACAACAAACTCACAATTAATTTGGATCTTATCAAACCAACTCAGAATAGAATTTTTCCAATGAATATTTACACAGGAGAGCCGTGAGCACTACACTGGAAGAATTTCCAACCACAAAAATGCTGGGGGTTAAATATTACAAAGGAATTGAGTAAAACCAATAATCCACTTTCTTTTGAGCAAAACATAGATACCATTGTGTAGGATGAGGAATGAATGTGGTAAGAACTTAGAAGGCCAGGTACAAAGGCGTAAGATCTGCACCTTAGATAAGATACTGATTGTGACAAATCCTCTCCATGATGAGTCACTGGAGGAAGAAAAGAAGAGCATGTACTTGACGTTAGAAAAAACAATGTTCCCTTATAAATGCCTATGCTTGAAAATTTGAAAAATCCAGAGAGATCAAAGGAATAGTACGCAATTAACCAATTCACCTTGATTTTCAAAAATACTTTAAATGATTTAGAAAGTTTCCCATGGTTCACTTTCATGACACTGAGAAACTAGGTAAAAAATGATCTCTTAATGGATATTTAACCAGATCTATAGCTTTATTTAGTCTGAGTTCATGATAACTCCTTTCAGATTTGGGGGATGTTCTCACGGAAAGTAAGATATGACAAACCAAATAAAATCCAAGAGACACTGAATCCAGCCCCGTGTGATGCTGTATAATCACAGATTTGTTTTATAATCATTTTAGCAAAAAATACTCAGGACAACAGTCATCTCAATGAAAAAAAAAATAAGAGGGAGATATGCCATATAGATAACTTTTTTTTTTTTTGAAGATTTATTTATTTATGTTTACAGATCGGGGTATAGGCCAGAGGTGCAGGGTTGGTGAGAGGCTTCACCAGAGTCAGAGTGGGGAGCAAAGCAGGCTGATGGATGAAATACACTGCTGAGGGGAGCAGCGGGTAGGTCAGGAAAGATCTGCTGTTCCATGTGGATCTCCTCCAAGGCGAGGATAGAACTTGCGCTGAAGCAGCTGTCACTAGCTTGCTGTGCTGTGTCCTAACCCGTTGCGCCACCAAGGAGGGCCATAAATAACTTTTCATATAGCTCATTCAGTTCTTTTGTGGTAGATGAACATTCTTAAAGTTCAGTGGACAGCATACAACAGCCGTGACAAAAACCAATCTGACCACATGCGGGTTGATATCAGTGAATTAAGTTCCTATGGTATATTTTTGGTCACAGAAGTATCACCAAACTTCTAAATAAAGACCCAATCATTTGCATTCATTCATTCATTCAACAACTCATTCATTCTTCTCCTAACCCACTTATTCCAACTCAGGGTCACAGGTGATTAGATCCTATCCCAGCAACTTAAGGTCAAGACAGAACCCCCAACCCTGACAGAACATCTTTGGGATGTGGGGAAAATCCAGAATACCTAGAAAACCCACAGAGACATGGGGAGAACATGCAAACTGCACAGACAATGGCCCCAATGGGAGTCCTTTTTTTCTCATTAATACTATAATGAAACATGTTTGAAGGAAAGGATATTATGGAAGACCTGCTACCCCAGGCTGCACTGCACAACATAAGGGTAAGGTTGTTGAATGGTGTGTACATAAGAAAATTGTTAAGAGTTAACAATTCTTATCACAAGGAAAATTCTTTTCTTCTTTCTTTTCTTTTTATTGTATCTATATGAGATGGTGTTAGCTGAAGCTACCACTGAGACACAATTTCATAATATATGTAATAATCACTTAATATATAGAGAGCAAACCATTGAGTCCTATGGCTTAAATTTATAGTGATGTATGTATTTTTCTTCCTTTTATTTTTAAGATTTTATTTTTATGTCAAAGAGCTGGGGTGGGGGCCAGAGGTATGTGTGGGGGGTAGAGGGGTTGGGGGAGGTGAGAGGATTCAGCAGAGACAGAGTGGGGAGCAGAGCAGGCAGACTGGCTGAAATACACTACTGAGGGGAGCAGCCTGTGAGACAGGAGAGGTCTGCTGCATCATGTGGGTTAGCTTTGTAGCCATAACTGCGGGATTTAATTCATGATGGTACAGTGGGCTGCATTGGTAATAGCACTGAGACTTAACCCCTAGGCCATCAGGGAGCCCTGATGTATGTATTTTTCAGTAAAATTGAGGGAAAAAGGAAATAAAGTGTCTCACAAATGTGAAGGCTAAGTATCCAAACATGGGTGCTTTTGGCCTTTTAGATGGTCTAGAATGTAAATATTCTTTCTACTTTTAGTTTTTATCGGAACTGTTCTATATGCTAGGGTTTTACCCCGGATGTATAGACCCATTTTTTCCCTGTCTACTGACACAGAAGGTGATGCTTTCACTTCTTTCTCTGTTAGGTGATTCCTCTTATCATGATCGATCGACCCTCTTCCAAATAGTTCCAAAAAGACATCTGACAGTCAGGCAGGGGGTGGGGTGGGGGGAAGTGGAGGTGGGGGATGGGTGGGTAACATAGGAGGGCACAGTTAGTAGATGATTAGCCTGGTGAATCATAAAGAGAAAACTGAATTGAAAAATCCTAGAGGGGGATTATAGGATAGTTGGTTTCAAGTTATCCATCTTGGATAAGGCACCGGCAGAGGATAGCACAATGTGGTATTCAGAGTGTGGGCTTAGAAACAGCCCCAAATTAATTTTTTTTACTTTGAGTTACATAACTTCTCTAAGTCTCAGTTTTTTCATTTGTAATGTGGGCATCATAATGATGCTTACCTCAGTGGTTTGTTGTGTTATAGGAAATAATGAAGATCCAGCACAGGGCATACAGCCTTGCACACAGTGTAGGAACCATAACCAGGGCTGTCATGAAACTCTTACATACTACTGTTATGAGTGCAGAGAGGGAAAACCAGTTTTAAGTACTACCTGAGTATCACTTGACTCAGCTTATGATGTTAGATTGGAAATAGTCACTTTCGTTATGAGGCAGCTATGAAACAGGAGTGGACATAGGAAATGGAACCAGAAATGGAAAGTAGAGGCCCAGGAGAACAGGAATTGAGGCCCAATAAACAAGAAGAAACAAATGAAGGTGACACTAGTTGTAAGGGGGGGTGGCGGAGTGGGGGGGGGGAGGAAAGTTGCCTTAGGGACCTATGTTCCCAGGAGTAGGAAGCAGTATTAAATTAAGCAGGAAAAGTTGTAGTTACAAAAAATGTCTACAGAAAGTATACATGTGATTACATGCTGCTTGGCTTTCTGTTTGAATGAAATTCTTCAAATTACTGTATCATTCAGAAGATTACAATTGTGAGCACTAGGAATGACACTAGTCTTTCTTGGAGGATATGATTAGAATTTTATGCTTTTTTTTGCATTAAAAAATTATTTATTTATGCTTACAGGACTGGGGTACAGGCAAGAGGTCAAGGGCAGTGAGAGGTTTCACCAGAGACAGAGTGGGGAGCAGAACAGGCAGATCTACGAAGTACACTGCTGAGGGGAGCAGTGGGAGGGAAGCAGCTGTGGGTCAGGAGAGGGCTGCTGAACCTTGTGGGTCAGCTCCCTGGCAGGGGATGGAGCTCATGCTGTAGTGGTTTGGGAGAGCTTCATAATGCGGTGCTTTAACCCGTTTTGCCAACAGGGAGAGACCCCCCCTTTTTTTTTTTTGCATTTTTATTTCACTTATTTACTCTTTCATTCAGAAAGGCCAATATTACCGGTTACATCCAATCACATGACTCTCTTGGTCTTGGACCCAGCCCACACCCAGACCAGCAACGTACAACGCACACCTGCAGAAGAGTCAGAAGCCCCTCAGCCTGGGGACTCATTCCAACAGCAGAGTCCTGACCTCTCCAGCTCCTCAGTAAGAACCGCACAGCCAAGCAGGCTGATACCTCCAGTTCCCCAGCCAAAGCCATCAACCTCAGCAGGCTGGTACCTTTACCCCCTAGCAAAAGTCATTTTGTTCAAGCAGGGTAACATCCCCAAGCTTTCAGGGAAATCCATCTTCCTGAAGCAACATCTTCCTTTACAAACACTCATCTCACCCAAACAGGGCCATACTCCCAAATCCTCAGAAGTAATCACCCTGCCCAAACAGAGTGAAACCTTCCAGCTGTCAGAAGAAACCGCCAAGTCTATTGAAGGTGGCTCTCTACATTTGATGGAAGAATCAGTGGATCTCCTGGGCATGGATATGGTGAAGGAGATCCTGAGCAAGGAGGATTTCGAGACGGCACTCAAGGAGGCGGGAGAGAGGCTGGTAATAGTGGATTTTTCGGCCACATGGTGTGGACCTTGCAAGACCATCAAGCCTCTCTACCACTCCCTGTCTGTAAAGTATGAGGATGTGGTGTTCCTGGAAGTGAATGCCGATGAATGCGAGGAGCTGGTGAAAGATCGTGACATCATTTGCATCCCAACGTTTCAGTTTTATAAAAAGGAAGAGAAGGTGGGTGAATTTTGTGGCGCCCTTCAGGAAAAACTTGAAGAAATCATTGTAGAATTAAAGTAATCATGTATTCTGAAAGCATCTTAAACCATTGGCTGTTTATAACTTGTGATTTTTTACACTTAAAAAAGTGTATATTCAAATGACACCTACTTGCAAATTATAAGTATTGACTCTATCCTTTTTCAAAAATTAGGCAGATTATTAGAGCATAATGTTACTATTTCTTAAGAGTCAACTGTAGGAATTATTTTTAGTAGAGATGGGAAGCATAATATTTCCCAATTTTTTCAGTTTTTAAGAACTTGCTCAATGGTGGACCAACAACTCATTTAGTGTTTGCATCAACATTGGAAATTTTTTTTAAAAGATTTATTTATTTATTCATACAGAACTGGGGTACAGGCCAGAGATGCGGAGGGTGAGAGGATTCACCAGAGACAGAGTGGGGAGCAGAACAGGCAGATCAATGAAGCACACTGCTGAGGGGAGCAGTGGGCGGGCCAGGAGAGGTTTGCTACTCCATGTGGTCACCTCCAGGACAGGTGGGGATCGAACTCATGGGGAAGTGGCTTAAGCTTCTTAGTGCGGTGCTTTAACCTGCTGCACCACCAGGGAGGGCCAACATTGGAAATTTAGGGAAATCTTCTGTAAAGGTTATTGGAACAGGCCTGGTTTCTGCTGCTTGTCACTGCCAAAAGTCAGGAAGAATAGACAGGAATTGAATTAAGACTATAATATTGAGTAAGCTGAATAAGAGCGATAAGTGCTTTTATTTTTTAGATCCCTCGCTATTGATCTGAGAGAATGGTGGGCATAGCAGAAATCATTTTGTCATCATATCTTGAGCTGGCCTTTCATATTGGGTTAGGCAAAGTCAGTAGCAGGTTAATAGCCTATCAGAACAACCCATCACAGTTGACATTCCTGGTGTTGATCATGTTCTGCCCCCAGAACTTATCAGCCTCCTGGTCTTTTCGACCCTGGCACATCTGATGGCATCAGTGTCCAGCACTCCTTTGGGCATCATAGGAACAGGAATCTCAGTTTAACACAAGAGCTTTATTTTAAAGAAAACAGATTATTAGTTATATAGTGTCCGTGCGATCTATACTGTGTGGTGTCCTTCTCTTCCTCCCTAGCCCCTCACACAGATGAGTGGAAATTTCTTGTGTTTACATATCTTTGGGATTTCTGATAAGACACTTTTGAAAATAAAGAAGTTGAAAGATTTCGTGAATTTTATCTAGCCTCCTTCTTATATGGAGAATACTAGGGAGGACTCTGGAAGTTCCATGAGCTTGCCAACCCTGTATGCAATGTTTTGGTGGCAGAGCTGAGACCTATCCATGTTCAAGTCCAGGCCTCGTTCATCTGGTCCATATTCACAAAATCTGAGATAAAATGCAAATTGCTTGGTTTCTGAAACCAATAGTTTTATCACTCTGTTTGAAGTCAGTATGACCTTTGGTGCCATTATGACATTAGCTCCCTGGTGCCAAAAATCCTGCTTTGTCCCCTTGGCAACTGGATTATTGAGACCTGCTCCCGGTTGTTTCAGAGTTCAAAGGCACAGGTGGTGACGTGTTCCAGAGTTTTTATGGTTTATGTATCATTACATATGGTGGAGGAAGGTGGAATTTAACCAGGGGAGGGTATAGGAACAATTCATGAGTTGCTAAACCAGCTATGGAAGTTTCCAGGAACTAGAGGTTGGAGAAGAATTGATTATCAGTTTTTAGAGAAAACCAACCCCAGCTGACTCCAGGGCAATAAATCCCATCAAGCAACAGTATGTGAGAACACCTGGTATGCTGGCAAAATGCAGCTTCTAGACCACTTCTGTATATGCACCTGTGCCTTTTTTTTTTTTTTAGATTTATGCATACAGAGAATCTGAGAGGATTCTCCAGAGACAGAGTGGGGAGCAGGATAGGCATATTAACGAACAACACTGCTGAGGGGACCAATGGGCAGATCAGGAGAGGTCTGCTGTTCCATGTGGGTCACCTCCGGGGCGGGAATAGAACTCGCACTGAAACAGCTGCGGCTCACTTGCAGTGCTGCATCCTAACCCGCTGCACCACCAGGGAGGGCCCTGTCTCTCTGTCTCTCTCTCTTTTTTTAAATAAACTTTCTGTGTATCACTGAACAGGAGACTGCTGAATTCTTTCTCAGAGAGGTCCAAGCAAATGTATTCCAAACAAATGCATTTAATTATATGCATTTTGATAAGTTTGGGCATATGCATTCATTCACTTATTACTCATGGTAATAAACATACCCATCACTGCCAAAACTTTCTTGTGTTGTTAAACAGTGTATCTCTTTCCTTTGTATGACTTTCTGAATTTTATGGGTTGATGAGTGTGATAAGAACACTTAACCCTCTTAATAAATTTTGAAGTGCACAATTCTATATTAATTATAGGTGTTATGTTTTATAATAGATCTCTAGAACTTATTTACTTTTCAAAAAAAAAGATTTATTTATGCACACAAGAACTGGGGTACAGGCCAGAGGTGTGGGGGGTGGGGTGGGGGTGAGGATTCACTAGAGACGGAGTGGGAAACAGACCAGACAGACGTACTGAAATACGCTGCTGAGGGGAGCAGTGGGCAGGGCAGGAAAGGTCTGCTGTGCTATATGGGTCACCTCCCTGGCTGGGGATCAAACTCATGCTGTAGTGGCTGCAGCGAGTTTCATAGTGCTGCTCTTTAACCCGTGTGACACCAGGGAAGGCCCCTAAAATGTATTCACTTTGTATAACTAATTTCATGCCTATTGAATCACAACCCCCCATTTCTCCCCCACTACCTGTCATTCACAAGCTATAATCCACTGGTACACAACATTTTAGGTATTCCAGATTTGAAAAATCTGGAATTCTAGTTTTTGTTGAAAAATGTAAAATATGAAATGTGGGCTTGTGTTACTTCAAGAAACCGATCTAATCTTACAGCCTGAGTAGCAATTCCATTAAATGGCCCATGCTTTCTCCGGTTTCCTCCAAGGAAACTAGCTTCTTTCATCTGATTGAATTGTAATTCCTATTTTAATTTAACCACCAAAACAGGATTACCCCAGCAACTCTCATCTTTTGCTTATCGCTACTCTCTTTAATGGTATCAAAATCCTAGACCTTTTCTGAGTCATTAAAAAAGACCACCTAAGAATAGCAAGCAAAATACTTGGCCTTTTTTCCTAAAAAGATCTGGCATGACACAAGCAAAATCTGCCATTCCTCAAATATGTCTTTTTAGCATAAGTTTTATTTCATAGGAGTGACTCTGAAGGCATTGTGGAAGCTGCCCTTTTGTAAGAGACAGTCACAGTATAAAGGAAAATTTCTCTTTGTAAGGACATCCTCTCCCTCCACCCACACACACACACACACACACACACACACAAACACACACACAAACACACACACACACTTTCAGAAAGCTGAATCTCTATAATTGTTATTACTGCAGAAGTCAGACCATCAGTCTGCATAATGGTATTCTTTTTCCTAGTTACTGCCTATGTTTGACCTTGCCTTCCTCCCCATTCCTCTTTGTCTTGTCTGATGTTATTTGAGATGGTAACTAAAACCATGTGGGTGAGTTACTCAATCTTACTGGGTTTCTCCCATGTATACAGGAAGTATAAGTGTTATTAAAATTACCTTTCTTACTCTCTTGGCAATCTGTCTGATGTTTGATTATTTGCAAACCTAGAAGAACCAGACGTATGGGAAGATTTTTACCACTATGGCTCTGTATAAAGTTAATCATCTTGTAAGAAGGAATTAGATACATGGAAATGAATAACTTGACAACTTTGAGGGCACATATTATCACTAATTGGTAAATTTTATTCTGAGTTTCTTAGCTATGAGCAGGTGGGGGGAGAAAACAAAATTGGTGAGCTAATGTAATTTATAAGAAAAACATTATTTGACCACTCAGATGATCAATTTTTTTTTTTGCATTTATATTTGGTTTCCACCTGTGGTTCCTGATTCACAGCTCTTTCAAGCCTTAGAATTTCCTAAGTGTAGAGAGTGAGAGTGATTACTATGTCTTCTTCTTCTTCTTCTTCTTCTTCTTCTTCTTCTTCTTCTTCTTCTTCTTCTTCTTCTTCTTCTTCTTCTTCTTCTTCTTCTTCTTCTTCT
>NW_004567117.1:3818061-3819459 GCF_000260355.1 Condylura cristata | reverse complement strand
GCTTTACCCTGCTGTACCACCAGGGAGGACCTTCTTCTTCTTTTATGTGAATGAGATGACTTTTGGGAAGCACCTATGTATGTATGGATATTGGTTGCCAGGATAACCAATCACATAACTAGAGGGGTAGAACTTCTAGTCCCATCCCCTGACCTCCAAGGAGGGGAGTGAGGCTGGAAGTTGAATCAACTGTCAATGGCCAGTGATTTAATCAATCATGCCTAAGTAATGAAGCCTCCATTAAAACGTAAAAGGCAGAGCTTTAAGAGCTTCTTTGTTGGCCAACTTGTGAAGACTTGTGGAAACTGGTCCACCTGGATGGAGCTTGGAAGCTCACTGCTTTTTCTCTATCTCTGTCAGGTTGACCCTAAGCTATATTTTACAGTACACCAGTGATCTAGTGAGTAAGCTAGTTTCCTGAGCTTGGTGAGCTGCTTTAGTCAAACCTGAGAAGCACTGGTAACAAGCTGGACTTACAACTGGCATTTGAGGTGTAAGGGTGGGGTGTGGGAATCTCCACTCTCTGGAGTTCTGGTTGTCAGAAGCAACTTGGACTTGCAGCTGGTAACTGAAATGAAGGACAATCTAGGGACACTGAACCCCTTACCTGTGAAACTGGATGCTATCTCTTAGTAGACATGGCTAAACGAGTTGGAGCCTCAGACACTGCTATGTCCGACACTGGCTTGCTGCTGTGGGGGAAGTTTAGACAGAGACAAACATTAGAACTGGAGTTGGCAATCCTACAAACTCAGGTCATTAGCCTAAAGGAGAAAGTGTCACTGAGTAATCTAAAAGGGGGAGATTCCATGTTTCCTGCCACACCTGAGGAAGAGTGGATTTGAGTGTTGGGGTTAAAAAAGGTCTCAGCAGTGCTCGCTTTGGCAGCACATATACTAACATTGGAACGATACAGAGATGATTAGCATGGCCCCTGCGCAAGGATGACATGCAAATTCGTGAAGTGTTCCATATTTTTACTTCTCTGAAGAAACACTACGGGCAAGAAGAGAGTGGTGGGACATTCTCAACAAACTCCAAAGCATTAAATGCCAACCGAGAATACTCTATTCTGCGAAGCTCTCCTTCTTCTATGAAGAAAGAATAAGGACATTCTCAGACAAACAGAAACTCCACAATTTCATCAAGACTAAACCCCCAATCCAAAAACTACTACAAGAAGTCCTCAAACCAAATCCAACAGAATAATGAACAAGAACAGTTCAAAACAAGGAATAAAAATACAGAAGGACCAAAATGGCAAAGTAGGTGCCAGTATATCAATATTATCTCTAAATGTAAATGGCTTAAACTCATCAGTCAAAAGACACAGAGTTGCAGGATGGATTAAAAAACAGAAGCCATCATTCTGCTGTCTGCAGGAAACACATCTAACTA
>NW_004567117.1:3812739-3814372 GCF_000260355.1 Condylura cristata | reverse complement strand
AAAAAAAAAAGGTCTCAGCAAAAACGACTTGGAGGAGGCGCGTGCAGAAAGAGACAGTGTGAAGAAGCTGTGTTGCTTCTCAGTCTTGGCCTTGTGCCAGGGACTTGGGGGATGTGAAAGGAGACACTTGGAAGAGACAGAGATGAATAAGAGACTCTTGCAGAGACTGACGGTGGCAGCCTTTATCTTGACATGGACTTTGATTTTGTTCCTTTCCTTCCAGACTTGCTAGGTCACTTCTGCCCATTCCCTACAGTTCCCTGCCAGATGCTGCCTTAGACTTGTGGCAGGATTTATAGCCTTACAAGCCCTGCTTTGGGTCAATCCTGTTTGTATGGACATTTACCCATGAGGGAGTGGGTCACTTTGGGTATTTCACTGTTAAACTATTATCCTCTCTCTCTCTCCATACACACTATCCTATTAAGGATCTTCACACTGAGCTTATGCTTTGTCTTTATAAGGCAGATGTCAGAAATGATTTAGAGCATGCAAGTTTGGGGGTCCTAGGAGATTGCCCATTCTGTCTGCTAACAAAAATATCTGAATTTTAAAAAGCAGTAAAATCTTTTCCATAACTAATTTCCTGAGTGATATTTTTGTATTCATGACTTTGAAACAGTGACCAAGGGTCTATGTTCTTGACAATACTTTTTGGATTTATTTACTTAAGCTTACAGAACTGTGGTACAGGCCAGAGGTGTGGGGGTGGTGGTGAGAGGATTCATCGAAGACAGAGTGGGAAGCAACGCAGGCAGATTGACTGAAGTACAGTGCTAAGGGGAGCAGGGAGTTAGACAGGAGAGGTCTGCTGCACCATGTGGATCACCACACCAACCCCCATCGCCTCCCTCAAGGCCCCCCCCCTCCCCCCGCACCCTGCCAGGAATTGAATTTGTGCTACAGTGGCTTTGAAGATCTTCATAGTGCTGTGCTTTAACCCATTGTGCCATCAGGGAGAGCCTTTGGCTTTTTTTTTTTTTTTTTTTTAAAGATTTATTTATTCATACAGAACTGGGGTACAGGCCAGAGATGTGGAGGGTGAGAGGATTCACCAGAGATGGAGCTGGGAGCAGAACAGGCAGATTGACAAAGTACATGCTGAGGGGAGCAGCAGGTGGGTCAGGAGAGGTCTGCCACGCCATGTGGATCTCCTCCAGGGCAGGTGGGGATCGAACTCATGCGAAAGTGGCTTAAGCTTCGTAGTGCTGTGCTCCAACCCGCTGCGCCACCAGGGAGGGCCTTTGGCATTCTTTTTTAATAATAAAATAAAAAATAATTTTCATATGGCTAGTCCTGATTTTAATCTTTAAGAGGAGCAAAATGATTATCCAAAGTGGTAATCATAAAATACTTTTAAATGAGGGGATTCTGGATTCAAGGTGTACAAGTAGGTGTTTTTTTTTTTCATATAAATGGACTTTTACTAATGACCCATTTCTCTGTTATTTTTCTCTGATAAAGATATTTTCCTCTAGATTTGTTTTTATAACTTACACTGAACAAAACAATTTTTTTTTTTACTTTTTTTTTTTTACTTTTTTTTTTTTAAAGATTTATTTATTTGTACATACAGAACTGGGGTACAGGCCAGAGACTCAGGGGCAGTGAGAGACTTCACCAGAGACAGAGT